>NC_081790.1:29422268-29594768 GCF_963082965.1 Carassius carassius
GGAAAACAGAAGACAAATCCATGTGCAGATTATAAAATCTGACAAAAGTGAATCAAATCAGACAGCTGTCCTCCAAAGATGCACCCTTGGTTAAAGCCTGAGAAGAAGCAACACAGTAGTAGTGAGCTGTAGAGTAGTGAGCGATAGAAATAACAACCTTTGTTTGACAGCAGCAACACGATTCGCTGAAAACTGACTGGCTTTTGCTGCAGTCTCATGGATGTGTTGCCCTCCAGATGCATGCAAACTTACTCTGATGTCATGCTGATGCCAAAAACCTTAGCAATGACGAGACATCAGTCAGGTGCATTTGGGATATGTGTTTGTTATATTTCTATAAATATATAAAGAGTTTATTTGCAAAAACAGATAACATTTAACCATTTTCAAAAGTCAAGTTTTTTTCACCCTGCATTTCAATTCATCTCAATCAAACTGCAGTTGGGTTAAAAAAATAAAAATAAATACAGCACAATAAAACACGATAACAATAAAGAAACACAATTTTTGAAAATTAAAAGAAAACAAGAGTTATCTGTTTTAACAAAGAAATTCTTTATATGTATTTATTGTGCTGTCTTTTGTTTATTTTCACATTATTCTTGTATTAGTAAAAAGAAGAGTTCAGATGCAAAAGTTCCCTAAGCGCGGTTTGAAATTTTCTTATAAAATTTGCTTTTTTATCAGGCTCCTATGTGTAGGTTGTAGAAGTGTTACCATAAATGCAATTTAATGTAAGTATATAGTAATTAAGGCTGCCTAATATAAAAAAGGAACTAAATTTATTTTTGCAGCTCACCTAATAGTTTTTTTTCTCTCTCTCAGTACTTACAGTTCTCTTCCAGTCATCTCCAGGGCACAGGCAATCATAATGTGCTCTGAGAATCAGTTCATTTTATGGTGATGGAGTGTTAATTGGTTGAGACCCATAGATGAGTCTGTTCCCCCTCCTCAGGTGAAGCACTGCTTGTTCTTCCTCCAGAGCAGCTGAGGTGTGCTTCAGGACGGTTACATAAGCATGGTGCTCCTTCAGTGGAGCGTTCCTGTGCTCACCTCGTCTTCTCAAACCCTCTCACGCTTCCTTGTCCATGATGCAAGAGGAATCAGAGGAGAGCAGGGAGTCAGAGAGACCATTATTACACACTATTACATCATTTACAAACAGTGCACACAGTGTAATAATCTGAATGTGCTTGTTAGTTAATGATAAGGAACCAATAAGAAGAAAATGGTGTTATTTAGGATGCTGATCATAGGAGGTTATGTTCTCTTTAAATCATGATCTGTCTCCTGCCTACCTGTTTGTGGATTGATTAAATTCTATTTGCCTTCATCATCTACTTTGTGCATGTTTACTCGACACACTATCACATGAAATCAGTGCACTTTGTAGCACTCGGGCATGGGATCATTTGCAGACGTAAAATATATTTGAATATGTTAGTTTTGGTACGCACTTTGTTAATGCAATGCTTTGTTCTTTTATTCCTGAATCTTTTTTCAGCTGGTGATTTCTGTTTGTTTGTGTCATGTTCAAAGGAGATATATGTTACAGCAAAGGTAAACATCCTTCCTTCACGGCAGAAGCTGTTGTTGCATGCGTCTGCCCCCAGGACGATATGACAGGAGGAGGTGTGTGAAGACAGAAACAATCTCACCATCCTTGTGTCATCTCTTTATCAACACTACCTAATATCATTTCCTCATTTTAGTTCGTGAATACCTATGTTTGTGAGGCAGGCTTACATAACCCAACTTATGTAATGCAATTAAAAACGGCACTCTGTTTTTATTCACACTGTTGTGTGCAAGCTCTTTTTCCCAAAGGAAGTGCAAATAGATTCTATGTAGGATACTGATTCTGCTGGTTTGCCCAGCAACTGCACAGAATTTCACAGTATATAAATAGCCATACAGCCCTGACATTTGTTCTTTGTTGTGAGCTTTGTGGTAAGATTGTATATATATCATGTGTCGGTAGAGATGCGTCAACCAAAATCCTACTTTAGAGTTTATAAAGCGGTGTATCGGTGACGTCCGTCACCAAGCAGAAAGCTATAGCAAATGCTGTAAACTGTGACACTTTAAAATATATTTAACGTGAGTTTTCATGGTCAATTACAGGCAGTTTATTAATTTTCCCTCTAATGTATTAGTAAATGTTGAAATTAACATTAATTTATTCCATGCTTTAGTCTTTTTGTGTATTGAATCATCTGTTGTGCACTCAATTTTCTGTTTGGTAATTTGATATGTAGTTTTCATATGCTACACTTTGCCCACCCAGTCTTATTGTCTTTTGGTTTTACTCAAATAATGTGAAGCAGCTGATGCACAAATCAAAAGGTTATTGACTCATTGAATTAACTGATTTGCTATAAATGCTACAATATTTTTGTTTCCATCCATCATATCACCACAAAAATAAAAAATAAATAAAAAAATGTAAATTCCATCTAGATTACTGAAAATAGATTACTTTCTCCCCATCAGGGTTATGTCATATTTTGCCTGTTCTGTGCTCTTGTTTGGTAATATGGACTACTCTTTGTCTTGTTGTTCAGTTAGCTTCCCTGTGTATGTAGTTCTATTGTTTTCTGATTGTCTATTATAGTTCCATCACAGATGTTGTGTTAGTGTATTCAGGTAGTGTTTTGTGTTCCAGTTGCTGAATTAATTGTATTTTTGATATTACATTTGTCTCTGAGTTCTCCAAATGTTACAGTGGAGATGTGCTCAGACTCTAATGACAGATTTCTGTGCTCCGTGGTTCTTCGCACCAGACTTTACAATAATAATTCACAACAGGGGTTGCTGGACTGAGGCATAGTTGGAGGCCAGACAACATTCAAAAAACAAAAGCTAGTCATAAGAGCTGCCATCCTGCATAAATATCTGCCTCGTGCTGGCGAGATGACATATGAGGAGAGCCAAAGCAAACATGCCACTTAAACAGAAGCAAACACAATGCTTGGAGCTGACTCACTCCAGACTGATGGATGCATTCCTCTCATCATTATTTTCTATAAAATATAGTTTTATACTGTTCAACATCTTTCACTTTGTTAATGATTTCACTATCAACAAAATCCATTGACACTGCAATTCTATCTATCTATTTGGCTCCTGCGATGGGTAGGCGGTCATCCCATCCCTGTGCGTTGATCCGACCAGATGAACGAGTTGTTTCCAGTGCTGACGGTCTTGTTCCAGCTGCTCTGCATCCTCCATAGCAACTCCATGTTATTGGAGGTCGCCCGCAATGACGTCAAGCCATCGGGTGCGGGGTTTACCTCGTGGTCGTCTCCAGCCTGCGGCCCTTGAATCAAACTGGAGAATGGCTCTCGTCGGATGGTCAGGAGGGAGGCGGAGGACATGGCCAAACCAGCAGGTGCGACATTGCGCAGCCAGACAGGATGCTCTGGGCTGGCACATGCGGGCTCTAAGCACTTGATTGGAAATCCGCTGGGGCCACCTGATGTTCTCGATGGTTCTGAGAGCCCTGCCGTCAAAGCCGTCTAATCTTGCAGCCAGTATCTTATTTAAGGGCCAAATCTCCGAGCCATAAAGCAGGATGGAGAGTACTGCTGAGTTGTAAATCCGGAGCTTCGTCTTACATGAGATGGTCTGGTGCCGCCAGAGTGGTTTCCAGAGAGACTGCAGGGCTGACGCAGCCAGGGCTCTTCTGCAGGTAATCTCTGGTTTTAGGTCCCGTTATCTGTCACTATGGATCCCAGATACACAAAGTTCTTGATAGGCTCAACAATGTCATTCCCAAGCCGAAGGGAAGGTGGATGCGGTCCATCACCGACATACATGAACTTGGTTTTCGTCCAGCTCACCTGGAGGCCAAGCCTCTCAGCCTCTTCACTGTATATGCCCAGAGCGTCTCTCATCTGGCTGAAGGACGTGCTGAGCAGGATGGTGTCGCCAGCGTACTCCAGGTCAGTCAGGTGGTAATTGCCGAAGGACACTCCGGGGACCCGCTCACAAACCCTGGACATCAGATGGTCAATGATACAGTTGAAGAGGTCAGGAGCAGCCATGCAGCCCTGGCGAACTCCACTGGAGATGGGAAACCAGTCTGAGTCTCTGCCGTTGATGCGGACACAGCTCTGAGCATTGCTATAAAGCAACTTGAACAGGGCTACGATCTTGGGTGGTGCTCCAAGGGCGTGTAGGATACTCCACAGTGAAGTGTGGCAGACGGTGTCAAAGGCAGCCTTCAGATCTATGAACCCGATGTAAAGATGGCGATCTTTACGGAATTCATAGGTATTCTCTATCAGCAAGTGAACGGCGGAGATTTGGTCTGTTGTGGAGCGCTTAGGCATGAAGCCAGCCTGCTGTGGATGGCGGCTGCTTCTGATGGCTTGGAGAGCACAAGTGAGCAAGATCCTGGTAAAGAGCTTGCCGGGGATGGAGAGAAGGTTTATGCCTCTGTGGTTGCCGCAGACTAGCCTGTCACCCTTATGTTTCCAGAAGGGCAAGCTCACTCCTCTGGTCCAGTCGCTGGGAAGCCTCTCTGTCTCCCACACCTCATTGAATATGTGGGTAAGCCACTCAATGATGCTTTCACTGCTTGATTTTAGCATCTCAGGGGTTAATGTACAGATGCCGGGGGCTTTCTTGTTGTTAAGTTTTTCTAGAGCGGCTCTGACTTCGTCAGGTGTGACAGGGTCTGTACTGCAGACAGCACTAGGGGCTGCAGCGTTAACGGCCAATAAGATGGCTGGATCAGCCGGGGAGGTACCGTGGTGCAGAAGGAGGCTGAAGTGCTCTTTCCAGCATTCGAGGCAGTTTGCTTCAGTTGCTATAAGGTTGCCATCAGAATCTTTCACCAGGGCTGTCTTGATGCATGGGCCATTACGGGCTTGGCACAGCAGACTAAAGACACTGCTCAAATTGTTGTTATTGGCCGCGGACTCTAGGTGTTTAGCTTCTGCTTGCCAGAACTTCTCCCTAACCTCGGCTATAGCCACATTGCGCTGGCGGTTCAGTCGCTGATACTCTCTCAGGTCACCTCGTAGCCGGGCCTCTCGCTGCCGGTCGATGATGTTGAGTGTCCTCTCCAATATCCAAAGCTTTTTCGGGGAAGGTCGAAAGCATCCGAAGACATTGTGAGCTGACTGGATGACACTTTCCTTGAAGGTCTGCCAGTCGTTCACCTTGTCAGTAGCCAGGTTATCAAAGATGAGGCAGATGGTGCAGCTGAACTCTGTGGCGATGTTTTGATCAATGAGTAGCGAGGAGTCCAGGCGATGCTGAGTCTTGGTGTGCTGGTTGGCTCGCAGCTTTAACTTGAGCTGGGCCACCAGCAGGCGATGGCCTGTGTTGCCAAGCTCTGCTCCTCGGTACACACGGCAGTTGGTGACAAACGGCTTCCAGCGTAGAGAGATGAGGATATGGTCCAGCGCTTTCCTTGTTCTGCCATCTGGGCTGTACCATGTCCAGTGATGGATAAGCTTCCGGGGAAACCAGGTATCAGCAACGCAGAGGTTGTTGTGGTGGCAGAGAAGGAGTAGGCGGTTGCCGTTGTCGTTTGTGGACCCGTCAGCAAAGGTTGTGCCGACAGGTGAGCCTGTGGATCACTGCTAGATAGAGTGGTGTTGGCATCGGTGAGGATGATGGTGATATGTGGTGAGGCTTGGCCAACAGCCTGATGGAGTTGGTCAAAGAAGGTATCCTTCGCATCCTCATCAGCCACATCGGTGGGGGCATAAGCAACGATTACTGTCATCTTGCCGTGTTGGTGGAGAAAGCGGGCCGACAGTAATCTGTCGCTCAGGGGTGTCCAGCTGATGAGAGACTTGCGGAGGGCCTTTGGGATGGCAAGTGCCACACCATAAAGGCCTGTCCGTCTCTCGGGGCCACTCCAGAAGTAGCAATGGTCGCCTGCTGTTGTTTCACCATTGCAATGCCATCGAACTTCACAGAGCCCTGCCAAGGAGATGTTATAGCGGCAGAGGTTTCGGGACAGCAGGGTGGCAGCTCCGGAGCGAAGGAGTGTCTGGACATTCCATGTGGCGACTCGGGTACGACGAAGGTTGATGCGTACTCGTTGGTCGGGGGCAGGCTTGGGTCCGTTACCGTGTTGGGCAGTCCGGCTACTTTCTCTGATCGGTTTCGTAACAAAAGGGTTTCTCCTAGGTGGGTTGTTAGCCCTCCGCAGGATAGTCGGTTGGTGGGACTGCCACCTCACAGCGTACCGACATGCTGGGGTCTTTGTTTGTCTGGAACCTACCCTGGAGACCGGCCCGCCTAGGGGGACCGTACCAGGAGCGAGCTCCAGACGGTATCACTCTCCAGGGTCACTCTCCTGGAACACACAAGCCCCCTCGCCACGTCAAGGCCAGACCCGAGAGAGAGACACTGCAATTACAATTGCATAAATGATGTTGTGAGATTAATGTTTTAATTATAAATAAAACCAAAACTAAAACTGCTTGCGAGTTGTAGCAAATGTGTGCTGATATTTTGGAAAATTCCAAGTTTGTCCAAACACTTTAACCAGATAAGAAACGCTTTTAATTAATCAAGGTCATTTATCATGTTTCTGTATGTGTGAATGTTTTGAAGTGCAAAAATAATTTGTGATCCATCACATACTGTATTTACCGCTGTAAGTTACCGCTGCATAGGAAGAATAATTTAAAAGATATTCCATGCTAGTTCACTTAATTATTCGTACACAGTCATGAAATAAGAATATTTGGGGGAAATGGGTAAGAATGCATAGTTAAATGATGGGTTTGTGTATTGGCATAGCTTGTTTTCATGCATGCAATGTTTTGCATGATAGTTGACTTACATTGTTTTTTTGTTGTTGTTTTTGTAGGGGCAACAGAACAGCGTGTATATGTAAGCACCATGAGACGAGTCCCTTTGTGGATGAACAGCATGGGTGCACTGGTCCAACTACAAGACCAACAAAGTATTTGCTGGTTTCCATGTTGCCCTAAGCAGGTCTTCTTAATAGTTCTGTTGGGCAGATCCTCTCTCCTAACCTTCAGGTCAAAACCGTAGTAAGCCAGTGTGTCTCTACACAGCTTCTTAATTCAGTCACTTCACATCTTCTGCAACTAGACACTCAGCCAACAGTGAATGAGAGGCAACCAATTGGAATCTTTATCACATTAGCAAAATTGAATTTTGTTCCATTTGTACCTTTGACTTTGCTTTGAAAGTGCGTGCTACAGTCGGCAGGTTTGCAGGAAGAATGCAGATGACTGACTGAGAGGAGTGAGACAGATTTCTGGTTCCCTCACAAATTTTTGAAGCAGTCTGTAATCAAAAATATGCAAATTCTGAGTGCCCTTTGTGGAAAGAAAAAAAAGCTGTGGGATATGAGCAGCGGGCAGTGCTGACAAACAACAGTTCAGCATTCTGATTGCATTTGATACTGCACTGTCCAAAAAGCAATATCTCGGTTTGCATATGGAGAGCATATCGAACAACCTGCATGAGAAGTTAGAGAGAGAGAGAGAGAGAGAGAAAAAAAGAGACTTGGTTGGCTTTTTTTTGTTTGTCAATGCAGAGCCTCCAGCAGGGGGAGGCGTTTCAACGGCTGAACGCTGTCCAATAAGACAACAGAGACAAAAGACACAGAGCGAGAAGGACAATCCTCTCAATCAGCCCTGCTCATCTGTCTATGGTCTCCTGGGACAGATCATTTTAACCAAGTCCTTAATGCCAGCTCTTGGGGGGGGTGGGGGGGGGCAGAGTCATTGCGAGAATCAAACACAGAGAACAGCGTAGGCTGAGCCTGAATATAAGCATTTCTCATGCTGTGTCATTTCACTGGAGATAGCAATGCCCATAAACTGTCAAGTCTTATCATATTTGAAATAACAAAAGTTTAAAAGTGGGAGTTCATCTGTCAGACCAAAATGGTTACACTTATTTGTATGGTCCCCTTTAGAAATTATTCTGATTTTAATTAACTTTGCAAATGTATGTCAAGTAAGTAATAAGGCTAGGGCCAGTAGAATAATGCTCAGTAGTTGCAAACTTATATAGTAAGATGAATGTACTGTATGTTGGGGGACCATTAAAATGAAGAGTGAGCAGGTACTAAACAGACAGTCTAGTTGCAAAGCAGGGTTCTTCTGAAAACTGAAAATTATGTTTTATTTCACAATGCAGTTGTTGCTCCAATAAATAACTGAACTGTGTGTGAGCATAACTGCCACTATGTTGCTTTTTTTTTTGCATTAATGTAAAAAAAAAAACTCTGCTGCATGGATGAAAATATATACATGCAAAAAAAATAAAAATATCTAACATTCTCTCCAATAATATGGTCACCACAATATTATGTAGTATAATTGCCCACCTCTACGTGGAATCAGTTTACATTACATTGCTATCATTCTCTATAGATAATTACAGGGTGTTGAGTTTGATATCAGTCACTCTGCCAGTGTTTGAAGGACAGACTTCTTTCAGCCCAGAAACATTGCTACATTATGACACAAGCTTTCTGTATCTGATGCTAATTCATGCATTCATGACCTCCAGACTACATTACTGTCAGCAAGTGCACAGATTGACCCCAAGTGGCAACCGACTAAATAAATGCCATGGCCATTTAATTTAATTTTATCTTAATTAATCAACTTCCCAACTACTGGATTTAAGTTGTAATTATTTAGAACTGTATCTATGTTCTGATTGTAATTTAATACTTCTCTGTATAATCTCTTCTTTTTTTTTCTTTGCAGTGCATCATTCTCTCTCAGTTTTTAAAATATGGAAGTGCTTTCCAGTCAAGACTTTCCAGAAAGCGCTGGGGCTTTTTTTTAAGCTTCGCCCATAGTCCCATTTCTATTCTCATGGAAAGGTCAGGTCACGTACTATATAGATTATCTTGTCTCTTACAATGACACTGGACATTAAAAATTAGCTCTCTGTAAGCTTCTGTTAACTAAAACTTAAGATAAAGAATTGCCTTTAGGATTTGATGTAATCAACAACACTATTGCTTGAATTAAACAATTAAACAGTGATCTTTGTATTTTGGTTAATATATTTATAGAAACATAATTTATTAGTTTTATTATTATATACAGTACATATTACTCATTTAGTAGATGCATTAATGCAAAGTTAGGTATACATTAAAGGATTTTTTTTTCTTAAGCAGGCAAAAACATGAAAAGCACAAAGATTCGAAACGATACAAAGTTTCAAACGTTGTCTGTAATTGTACAGGTTGAAGCAGGGAAGGATTTAAAGAATAGAAAAGTAAGTATATATTTTTAAAGAGTCATAGTTTTCATTACATTCAAGCTGAAGGCTAGAGCTGCATGAATTCTCAGGCGCTGTTCTGGTGGTTTTTGATTGTCAGTGCTAAAGTTTCAGAAGCCGAGTAGTTGTTTACCGTATTAAAAAAGATAGAAAAACATGTTGATGTGTACATGCTGGCATTTATAACACTAGACAAGCCTCTGTCTTTCCACATTAAATGCTTTCAGTCTAATTGATCCAGAACTCTAAGAGCCTCTCGACAACATCCAGGAAAGAGAAGCTCAGTTTTCTTAAAGCCAGAGGGCAATTACTCGGTCTTGTGATCCAATTTAGACAGAGGTAACTGCCTCACTGAAGCATAATTTATTTTAGTTAAGAACTTTTTAATGTTTTCTCTGGAACGTGTTCAAAACTTGGATGATGGATTATTTAACCATTCAGGTTCATGGATCCTCTCACCTCTTTCTCAGGAGCTAGAAAGCTGAGCATTTTCGAGCGGAAGCTCTCTGGACTTTGCTGAGATATGGATGCCCTTGGCTGCCCTGTTAGTGTGATATCTGATTATCTGTCAGTCGAGTGAAACCAGGCCTTGAGGTGGTTGGACTGGTGCCCACAAATCAGCAATGATGCACTGCATTCTGTCAACTTGTCGACGAGACTGACCTGGTACGAAAAAAAAAACCCAGCTGGTAATTGAATAAATGGCTCTATTAAAATACACAAATTCACATCGTTTTGGATTTACAGTGTAATCAATACACACGAAATGAAGAAACAACTAGACTGAGGTTTTGTGAATCGGTTTTGTACTCTACTTCAAAAAATGTAGAGAAAATTGCTTTTGCAATAACTTTTGATACTGATTTTTATTTAGAACCATAACTGGTCTGATCTGTTATCACACATGAATGATGTTTTTACTGCTGAATTGTATAAAATCTCACATAATGCAAGCATATTCTGTGACTGTTGAAGGGCTTAGACCTTTATCATCATCACTGGGGAAATTATCTTCATCGTTTTACACCAAGTACAGTATATAAAGTAAATTAGACCAGAGGTTCTGAACTCCAAACACAAACGTCATGCTGGAACTGAATTGGTGTGTGAATCCAAATCTCAATTTAAAATCAACTGTTTTACCATTGCCTAACAACATCAGTAACTACTCCACTTCACTGTAATTTGCATGCATATTTTACTTTATTTTTACTCTGGCCATGCAGTGTTTTTACTTTTCCCTTAATGAATGTTCGTTCGTGTGGCATTTATAGTATGGACAGTTCTTCCTGGTTGTCGTACATATGAGTGAAATGTAAAAAAATGCATGGCAAGACCTCAATTCATCAGTTGTTACATTGATTGGAGGTTGATCTGAAAGTCATTTAAGCTATTTGTTAATTGTTCTCACCTGTTTACCTTCCTATTTATTGTGGTTCCTGTCCTCTTGTTTGTTTCGTGCTTCGTTCACTTCTGCTCTTCAGCCATGTCTGGTCTCATCTTGTTCTGTATCTCTCATTTTAGTCCAGTTTGCTAATGCAGCTCTAGGTGCTTCCTGTTGGTATCTCTTCCACTGCACACGGCTCAGCCTGATACTAAATTTGCCCTGCGTGGCTTTCCTGAAAGCTCAGTGCCTTTTACACAACACTCAGTGACAGTCATCATGAGTTTGCACATCTTTAATACGTCAAGAATGTCGAGGACATGAGAAAGCACTCATCCTTGGAGACATCCGTTCAGAGTGAGAGAAGCACCACTTTCCCAAAAAGCTGTCTGAAAGAAAATAATAATTCATGCATATACTGTATATACAGTATGTGTGATGCTTATTTAAATTTGGAGCTTAGATTCTGCCATGGCTGAACCTTTCTTAGTCAAGCTCTATTCTCTATTCAAACTCTATTTTATTATTACAATCTTATTACAACCCGAATTCCGGAAAAGTTGGGACGTTTTTTAAATTTTAATAAAATGAAAACTAAAGGAATTTCAAATCACATGAGCCAATATTTTATTCACAATAGAACATAGATAACGTAGCAAATGTTTAAACTGAGAAATTTTACACTTTTATCCACTTAATTAGCTCATTTAAAATTTAATGCCTGCTACAGGTCTCAAAAAAGTTGGCACGGGGGCAACAAATGGCTAAAAAAGCAAGCAGTTTTGAAAAGATTCAGCTGGGAGAACATCTAGTGATTAATTAAGTTAATTGATATCAGGTCTGTAACATGATTAGCTATAAAAGCTTTGTCTTAGAGAAGCAGAGTCTCTCAGAAGTAAAGATGGGCAGAGGCTCTCCAATCTGTGAAAGACTGCGTAAAAAAATTGTGGAAAACTTTAAAAACAATGTTCCTCAACGTCAAATTGCAAAGGCTTTGCTAATCTCATCATCTACAGTGCATAACATCATCAAAAGATTCAGAGAAACTGGAGAAATCTCTGTGCGTAAGGGACAAGGCCGGAGACCTTTATTGGATGCCCGTGGTCTTTGGGCTCTCAGACGACACTGCATCACTCATCGGCATGATTGTGTCAATGACATTACTAAATGGGCCCAGGAATACTTTCAGAAACCACTGTCGGTAAAAACAATCCGCCGTGCCATCAGCAGATGCCAACTAAAGCTCTATCATGCAAAAAGGAAGCCATATGTGAACATGGTCCAGAAGCGCCGTCGTGTCCTGTGGGCCAAGGCTCATTTAAAATGGACTATTTCAAAGTGGAATAGTGTTTTATGGTCAGACGAGTCCAAATTTGACATTCTTGTTGGAAATCACGGACGCCGTGTCCTCCGGGCTAAAGAGGAGGGAGACCTTCCAGCATGTTATCAGCGTTCAGTTCAAAAGCCAGCATCTCTGATGGTATGGGGGTGCATAAGTGCATATGGTATGGGCAGCTTGCATGTTTTGGAAGGCTCTGTGAATGCTGAAAGGTATATAAAGGTTTTAGAGCAACATATGCTTCCCTCCAAACAACGTCTATTTCAGGGAAGGCCTTGTTTATTTCAGCAGGACAATGCAAAACCACATACTGCAGCTATAACAACAGCATGGCTTCGTCGTAGAAGAGTCCGGGTACTAACCTGGCCTGCCTGCAGTCCAGATCTTTCACCTATAGAGAACATTTGGCGCATCATTAAACGAAAAATACGTCAAAGACGACCACGAACTCTTCAGCAGCTGGAAATCTATATAAGGCAAGAATGGGACCAAATTCCAACAGCAAAACTCCAGCAACTCATAGCCTCAATGCCCAGACGTCTTCAAACTGTTTTGAAAAGAAAAGAAGATGCTACACCATGGTAAACATGCCCCGTCCCAACTATTTTGAGACCTGTAGCAGAAATCAAAATTGAAATGAGCTCATTTTGTGCATAAAATTGTAAACTTTCTCAGTTTAAACATTTGCTATGTTATCTATGTTCTATTGTGAATAAAATATTGGCTCATGTGATTTGAAAGTCTTTTAGTTTTCATTTTATTAAAATTTAAAAAACATCCCAACTTTTCCGGAATTCGGGTTGTATTACATATTTGTTTACTTAAAATATTTGAGTATATGAAGAATTATAGAGTAGTTAAACATTTATTTCTCAGACAATCACAAAATATGTTATCTGATATATATTGTTTCATGTTCGTTATTGATGACATTAATTAGGATCTGCGGTTTAAAAACATTTAAATTTAAATTAAAATTTAAAGCATACACAAGACCTGTTTCTCATATTTTGGCACCTTTGGCTGCAGTCTCCTCAAGACTTTTAGGTAGAGGTTAAAGTGATGAGCTTTGCATTTCAATACTCTGGGGTTTTCTGCTATTCTTCTCTGAGGAGCTGGTGGACATTTTTCAGTTTGTCCAGAGAGGTCGAGTTTGTTCAGTTAAAGTTTGTGCTCTGGCCTGAGCGCTGTGAACCAGGTTTTCATCTAGGATATCTCTGTATTCAGCTTTCATTCTAGCCTGTGTCCCTAACGCTGAACTGAATCACCTCACAGCATGATGCTACCGCAGTGGAAACTTTTGGGAAATTCCAAGCAGTCTTTCATGTGTCTTCCTCTGTGATGAAGAAGACACTGAGGGCTCACAAGGATCCTAAACCAGAAATACAATTGGAGAACAGAAAGGGGATCAAAAACAATCCACTCAAGCAACCAAATCCAAATCACAAATCCAGGGGTTAAGCGGAAGAGACAGTAGGGCCATGCATGGGATAAAACACAAATAAATAAACTCTCATCATTTTTTCCCAAAAAAGACCAATTCTGTTTTTCCCAAATGCTCAGCCAAATTATGAAGTCCCATGGGCTCTAGGGAACCAAGATGCAGCAGGAATGTTTTTTTTTTTTTATTATTATTTTTATTTTTTATGTCCAGCCCAGATCTGTATTTGACAATATTTCTGAACTTTGTAGACAGTCCCTTTTACTTCATGGTTTGTTTGTTTTTTTTTCCCCTCGATATGCAGTTTCATCTTTTAGAGTTTATATAAAGACGTGTGCATTTTCAATTAAAGTTGCCACAGTTGGACTCAATCTTCAACGCTTCAGACAATATGCTATCTTTGCAAATACATGTTAAATTTTCCTACTGACCCAAACCTAACCATCTATAAGTTGCTTATTACTAATAACTATGACTTTTCTCTCAATAAATTCTTAATTTTCTGCTAATTAATAGTTAGTAATGTAGTTGTTAGGTTTAGGTATTGGGTAGAATAGGTCAAGTAGAATAAGGCATTAATATGCTATTAATACATGGCTAATAATCTAGTAATATACATGCTAATAAGCAACTAATAGATGTAACTGTAAAATAAAGTGTTACACAGTCGACTAATACTCTAATGAGAGTTTGTTGGCATTTAGTTCTTACTCAAATATGACCCACAGAAATGCACTTAAGCTTAATTTCAAGTGTCATAGCAAAAGCTCTTAATAGTTGTCACTGTGAGATATTTCAGTTTTGTCTTTCTTTTTTATTATTCACAATCTTTTCTTCATTATAGAGTATGTATTTTTTGATGTGAAAAAATATTTTTGAAAAAAAAAAAGCATTTTATAAAAGGCTGCAATATAGTTAAATGAAAAACACAGGGATCTGAATGCTTCCTGAATGTATTGTTTTTAGTTGATTTAATTTACTTGAGTCTCAAATAATCAGTGCTTTAATTTTTAACATGATCTTACATTGGATTCAACCAAAGTTCAGAGAAACGTGTGCCCAAGTGTTCGAGTATGAATCACCTTATACCCATCCCCATGATATTAAAGCTTTATAATTTCTTTCTCTCTCTTTCAGATAATCTTTCATAAATATTTAACATGTTTCTCTGCAGAGATGATGATATGAATGATTTACGAGCTGAGTTTTAGAGATGCTCTACTCTTCACAAGTTTGGAGAGGAGCACAGCACAAGTACGAACTCTAATGTTCAGCTACAAGGATTTATTTGTTTGTATGTCATTTCCATTAGTTAGCATCTGAAAGTTCCAGTCAGTCCAGTTGCAGGAAATTAAGTCAAAAATAAAAGTCAGTGATCGTTTTAATTACTTAGGTGCAACAATCCAAACATCAAAATGTGCATGATTTTTTTTTTTTTTTAGTTTACATTACATTGCCAGTGTTGCAAAAGTCAATCAGCAGCATAACCTTGAGAATGAGATGACCGATTTGCTGAAGCATGGTGTATTTGTTCAGTAGTTTCAACCAAATGAGATGCACCAGCAGGAGAAGACAAATAAGGAGTCACTGGCTTAAAGAATGCACCTTTGATGCACACTTCGGCCGAGCCCAATTTCTACCCAACAATCATAGCGGCATTACATCACAAAAGCATGGACTCAGAGAAAGACTGTGAGGGTTTAGGATGCCATTTGGTCCCTAATAGTAAAAACTTTACATATATCCATACATAAACATATAGGAAATATTGTTAACGAGTTTCCTTGAGGAGAGTCTTCCCTTAAGTGTGACTTTGTAGGTTGTCCATGCAGAACTTTACTCCAAGTGAAAGCAGGTCCTTACTAGATGAACCTTCTCACTTCTTTGAAGACTTGTGACTTTTCCTCAAGCACCACCCTCTGGCCAAAACGTACAGTCCTCATTCGCTGACTACTTGCAGAAGAATAACGATATATTATGTTAAACTCTTGGCCACTTTCAGATTTTAACGGGTTTAGAACATTTAAACTTTTAATCATTTACAATTAACAGTTTTACATAATGCTAGAGCCCCAAAAGTGTCAAGTATGATCATTTGAAAGAATATAAACTGGTTTCACCAGTAAGCAGTTAGTGTCTAAGATAGTGTCTAAATTTTGGAGTTTTTTACTCCTTTTCAGCAAGACTGGGAGGTGTATGTGGACTGATTATCTCTTTTTTTTACAACACATTGTTGTATTATTAATTAGAAATACATTGAGCCACATGACAGCATATCCATCCATCTCATTGATCTATCTATCAGTGTGTCTTCAATGGGGCAACAAGTAACACATATTTTCACACATAATTGTGTTGATAACAAATAAATTGGGCTATAAATACTTGGAAATAAAGGTGTTTTTCTCTGAATAATCTGAGTAGAATATAATATAATACAATATTAAGGTGTTAAATATAAATGTGACTGCTCTCTTATCAAATCAACTGTTTCTTGTTTTTGGCACATGCTCTCTGTGCCTTGTCTTGGACTTGTATGTCACTTCCTGTCCCTTGGTGTTTGTAGTCAGTTTGTATCTTATCTATTTCAACTTGTAAGCCCCCTGTGGATATATAGCCCTAGTGTTTCTTACATTCTCTGTGAGTTGTTGAATGTAATGGTTGTGTTAGTCCATCAGTCTGTTCTTTGTTCCCTGTGGTTCTAGTTCTTTCCATTAAATCCCTGCGCATAGATCCTTGTCTTTGCCTGTTTCCCTCAGCTTTTCCACAACAATACAGTTTTCACTGGCATGTCTCTTTGACTAGTGCATCTTTGAGCTTATATTTATTATAAGTAAGTACTGTTAAAATCAGATACTCTGAGACTTTTACTCAAGTTGTTTCGGAGGTGGTGACTCGTGACGTGTATTGGAGTAATTGAACTTTTATTCAAGTAAGGTTTTCATGAACTCTTTACACCTCATGACAAATACGTTATTACGTTCTGCAAACCTTTGGAAACAAACAGTGGATGGGATGAAGGCATTATCATTATTGATTTACTTTTTATTATTAATATTATTATTATTAATCCGCAGAATTCTTCCCAGGAGAGATGCTCATTTATTTCTTCAACTGGGATGTGTATGTCATAGTACATCATGTTTTAGTACGCTTCTCTTTTGCCATCTCTATATAATATCTGTTTTTATTGTTATTTTATTTAAACAGTTTTGTGCAAATTTTCCCTTTTACCTCTCCTATGAAACTAAAGCGAGATACATGATTATACGAATACACAGAAAAGTTCAACATTTTAATATGCAAGTAATGGTCTCACCAACAGCTTAGTACATTTGGGAAGGAGATGTCGACATGCATTTGATTTAAATGATTTTTGATAATCTAACAGATTAGAGGAAAATGAATGCATGTGCTAACCAAGCATGACCACAGGCACGAAACGTCCCGCGGCTAACTTCTGCGTTGAGCACTAATACTGAGCGTTCATGGAGTAAGCTGACATCAGTGGAAAGTAGAACAGGCCAGGAGCGTGAATTATAATCTGTTTTCTATTTTCTTCCTTCCCAGTGGCTAAAAGAAGTGGATGGACCATTTAACCACAATGTCTCACTTAAAAACATTAGCTAATTCATTAGACACATTATGTTATATAAGGGATATTCTAATGTTTTCTCCATTGCTAGAGGATAAGTTAACTTAAATGTAATCATTTGACCAATTTATCTCTTTATTTTTAGGAGGGTTGCAAAACAGTGGTGAATTAATAAATAAACACATGCATGCATAGATTAATAGATATTGTGCCACCCTAAATATAGTGTCAAGTGTTTTTTTTTTCCCCCTCTACGTAGTTTGCCCAGAGATTTCACAATGGAGACAGCTGAGGAGCTGTCCATGGTGCTAGAATACAATCCCCTACACTAGATGCTGACTAGATTTGTACATGGTGCTGAAACTGAGTTTCTTCTTATAAATAGCTGTTGTCATTAAAATTGTCACTCTACCTCAGTTTAGACTCATATGTGACATCTGTAAGCTGTACGCAGCGATTGGTCGCCTATATCACGTGGAATTACCATGCTCTTCTTTTTCCTCATGCTGTGAGGAATGACAGCTTCCTGTGCTCACACCATTACTCTCTCTCTCTCTCTCTCTCTCTTTCTCTCTCTCTCTCTCTCGCTCTCTCTCTCTCTCTCTCTATATATATATATATATATATATATATATATATATATATATATATAAAATCCCCGCATCCATTTAAAAGAAGCTAGAAAGAAAATGAAATGCAATAAAAACTAATAATTAAATAAAATAAAAAATACATCAATATATGAGCAAAACATTCAAAGGTGCAAATGCAGAGAGATTTTAGTCAGAGAACAGCGTATTCTAAAATTAATAAATGCCCCAACACGTTAACAAAATAGCCTACATAAAACAGTATCTTATCAATTCTGATTTAATAAGAATAAAATACTAAAATACCGCGATAAACACGGACATTCTAGTCGCTCGGATTGTTTATTCCCTTTTATTAAATATCATTGTGTTTAAAGGGTAATAATAATAAAACTATTACCAACAAAAAATAAATAAATAAGACTCCTTGATATGCATGAGTTGATGCTTTGTTTATAACGTTGTTTGCGTGTTAGTTATAATATTATCTGGGTATAATGGAGAGCTTGTTATAATAGAAGCATGTGAGCTTGGGTTGCATCTCTACCACGCATGTGTTGTATTGCTGCAGCGACGTGCATCAGATCCGCTTTCACACTCTTCATCTGCATTCAAACATTTAGCAGTTGTTCCAGAGCCGGTCTTGCTTTTTTTTTTTTTTTTTTTTTCTTCAGAGAGCTGCCAGTAATATTTCAGTAGTGAAGGAGCTCGCGAAAGCCAACGCGATCTGCTATGTGTCATAGCGAAGAAAGGCAGTAAATAAAGGGGACGCGTCCGTCTGCGTGAAGAGAGAGCAAGATGGTGATCATGTCTTCTTCTTCTCATCGTTCCTCTAAATGCTTGAATGTGATGATGATCCCCGCGATCTCGCTCAAGCTCTGTCTGTGGGCTTTTCTTATCGCCCATCTTCCTCTGAGGTAAGAATATCAGACGAATTGATCATGTTGATGTGCTGGCTGGCGAACGTTATGTGTCTGCGGTGATTGGTGCTGCTCTATTTCACATGGATTCCTCTAATCTGTCCTCCTTAGAGGCTAGGAATGGGTGCATGTTTTCAGATCGCCGATTGTGACATTATGAAGATGAAATTTGATATATATCTGTCGACATTTCTTTTTTTTTTTACGTTGCTGGTGGCGAACCCCTTTATAAATAAGCTCCAGGAAATCACTAAATGAGGCAGAGATGTGTTAATCTATCGAGTAGTCCGCGTAATAATAATTATAATAATAGTAATAATTATATAACTAATACTAGTCATTTAATGATCTTGTTCGGTCGGGAGGTGTGTCTTGATTCAAACAGCCATTAAACCAAATTCAGGACAGAATCAGGATAAATGCGAAAGCATGCTTTTATTTAGTCAAGGGCTAAAGTTCAAAGCTTTGCTGTGTGCGTGACGCCATTTCAGTCAAGACGTTTGTTTAAGAAGATTTAAGTCAGGGATTGACTCCTCCTCTCCACCTGCTGATGAAGAATCAGGAATAATTCTGGCCTGTAACTACACAGTCTGTGCGTGGACAAGTCACACAAGCATTAGAAGAAAATAATAATATTAAAGTACTGAAATAAAGGTGGTTTTATTGGTGAGATGGCTTTACTTTACGTGTGCTTCCTTGAGATCCCAGTGCTGTGTGTGCAAAAGTAAAACAAATAATCATTGTGAAATGAAGCTATTAATTTGATATTCACACGTACTAATGAAACTTCTCATCACAAAGCACTGCTGGTGCTTGTTTTTTTAGTTTTGGGGGTATTTTGACCAAGGTGGGATTCTGAGCATACACATTTAAATGAAAACATTATGCATTTTATCACCTTTACCTTTTAGTTGCATCAGTTACTTGGGCTTTCTACGTCCGAGGAGATTACTGGCAAAGGCATGTTTTGTAATTATAGTAAAAGCCTGCTTTTGTTCCAGTACTTTGTAATATAATACTTGCTTTCCATTGTCAGGATAATGCGATCAATACTTTTGCTATCAATGTCATAAAATGTTTTATCATACAGTACTTCCCAGCCAGTTTCACACAGGGCATCCGTCCAGAAAGGCACCTGTATTTGAGATAGGCTAGCGATAATTGATTGAGAAAGGACAGCTAGACCTTGTGTGCAGTTATTGAGGGATTCAAACTGTCAATACTGTAGCTGTGCAAACCTAAAGTGTATTTAACCGTGCAGAAATCATTGATTGATTAACAGTGACTTACTGAAGGAATTGCATTGACAGAGTTACTAATACTGACACTCAGGGTTATTGCTCTAATCTTCTTCAGACTATAGGTGTTCTACTATTTTGCACATAAATTACTTTGTTCATTAGGCTGTTTGAAAGATATAAGGGTATATTTTTCTGACCCATAAGGAATAGCAGGCAAGAGTCAGATTCACATGGATCAAAAGCTCATCAGATGGCTGTTGATGTGGCACGTGTCGGCGGCACCCAAAGACTACATGCCATTTTCTTCTGAAGTCGCACCACAGGGACTAATATACACTGACTAGTGTTGAGATGAAAGGTTGCTGCTACCTTTGATATCTCTCATGCTGGTTTAAGAGCAAGGCCTGTGGTAACACCTCAACCTTATCACGGAAGATGTTCTGAACCTAAGCTCAGATGATTGAAAGTTGACTCCCAAATGCATCCGATGTGTCACAGACGAACATTATGATATTCAGAAGTGAGTATAATCTTCCCAAGTGTCCAGGACACAGTAAAAGCACATTGATTGAAGTGTTACTGATCCATAAACACAAATATGTGCTATGTCTTTGATTGCCTTGCTTAAAACTATAATGAAAAGGGCAGTATTAAAAAATGTTGGTCCAGTTTCATAAATCAGTGGTTCTCGGTGAGTTGCAGCCCAAAAAATATTATAATGCATATTGTAGTCAAAATAGCAAAATAAACAGGCCTGAAGTGAAACCACTCAACAAAAGATGCTATAATGTATTTATTTATTTATTTCAAATAATTATTTTTGAATATTAAAACTGACCCTATTTAAACTCCAAATGGATCTTATGGTAACACTTCATTTTAAGGACCAATTCGAACTATTATCTAGCATGCACATCACTAGCAGATTGGCTGTTTATTACTACTTATAAAGCACATATTAATGCCTTATTCTGCATATTTGATCTCTTAATCCTATACCATACATATTAAGCAAATATGCAACAAATTAGGAGTTTATTGAGGAAAAGGTCTAGTTAGAGAATTGGACCGATCTTATTTAGTTAGGATTAAGCTTTAAGACCTGTCAATATCCAGACTGTTTAAAGGTCATATAATTAGGGAACTGAAGGCCATTACAGCTCAGCTGATGTATTGTTAATAGTGCCTTGTCTCCAGGACAGTGTAGATGGGCACATCTGATTTCTTCTGTGGGCTACATGCACCAGATGATGTAAATCAGTGGAGGAGCTGGGCCCAATAAACAAAACTGGCATCAGCATCCCATCATGGGAAATATCATCTCCTTTTCATTATGAGCTATCTTATACTGAGAAGCGTCACAAAAGGGTTACGGTGAGCGTGTTCCTGCATCGCTGCATGGGCTGATTTTTGAATCGCAGGTTGGTTATTTCATTATACTCAATAAGTATGAAATGAAAATCTGATGCAATGGCTCTCATGACCACACAGAAGCCATTTGAGCCAAGTTATTTCTTCACACATTGCAAAAATTGAAACAATTTCATAGTATACCATTGAATACCATTATATTGTACCATGAAGAAAATTATGCCTTTTTAGGACCTTCGGCATCCTTATAAAATAACATTAAGTTATGTATTTGGTGTAATGCAATGTGTTTATGTGGTTTAAGGTTAAAAAAACACGTTAATTTCCAGATTCTGTACATTATTGTTGCTCCTCCATGCTCCACCTTCTGAAACCCATTGATTTTTACAAAACTCATCTTTCTGAAAAGCAAGGTGTGCTCTGATTGGCCAGCTCTCCAGTGCATTGTGATTGGCTGAATACCTCAAGCATGTGACGGAAATGTGACCATACTGTGATGCAGTGTGTCCCAGCACGACGAGACAAAACCAATAAACCTTTAAAAATGAGGCATTTGTTGCATCCAGTGGGGACATAATAACTGATTATAATGACTTATACTGTCTTTTTAGGCGTTACGTTGTGTATCGTGCCACGTAAACATAAAGCCATGTCTGGATTTGTGATCGGAGAAATGTAAACAAAAAGTGCTACTCTACACTGCTCAAAACACGTGTTTGAATCATCAGTGGCAAATTCTTTAAATATCAAGAACGTACTTACAGGCTGTGAATCAGAAGTGGAAAACACATGTGACGATCCCGGGCCGGACTCAGCTTCATCCACAGTGATAAAAAAGACCAGCTCGAACACTTGAGCAGCATTATGCAAATCTTCCAAACAGTGATGTAGATATGTGTGGGGTGTTTAAACAAGGCATTTTAGGAGAGCGTGGTTGACTTGAAATTTTATAAAGAATATCTCTTTGGATTTGAGACTTTAGTCTTTGCAACTTTACAGACCTTCTTTATGCACCAAGAGCTTGTAACACTCCAAAGAGAAAGGACGAATCAAAATCTCATCATATGACCCCTTTAATATTGCATTCTGAAGAGTAGATTACAAGTAGCATGATATCTAATCAGTTTAGTTTGTTCCAAGTAACTAGTGAAGTAACGCATCGCTTTTTAATTGACTTTTGTCCATGTATTGACTGACATCTCTCCTGTTCACATGTTGAGAGAAATCATGATTAGGTGCAGAGGTGGTATGTGAGCTGTGTGAACATGATCTTACTGTAGTTCTAGACTATACGAATAAGCAACAATGACCGTAAATAAGCATAACATCTGTGTTCCTTTTTTTATTGTTCATCTTTCTTTTCCTGCGTCCTCTAATGTACAGACGTGAATGTACATTTCCTTCAGCCTGAGGCTTATTGAATTCACATTTGGAAACAAATCTGAAAGGGCTTTTACATTTGCCAAAAATATAAATTTCTATATTATAAAAGAACAAGCAAGACCAGTCAGATGAGAAAACTGCAAAAGTAACACAATAAGTTACTGCTTTAAGAAGTAAAGCAATATTGTAGTGCATCACAGTATCTTTCCCCAACACTGATTCTGAATAAAAGATGGTGTGGTAGGCCTACTCATTAAACATCTTAAGATTTTACTTCTGTTCATTTATTTGTCATTTTACTGTCATTGGTTATGTTCTTAGGGGTTGATGAAGACCTACATCTCAAGAACACTGCAAGGAATTTTTAATTTAAGACTAATTAAAAATCTTATTTTCCAATCCAGGCATGAGTGTTTATTAATGGTTCAAGCTGTGAACATAGACTTTCTGACTTTCTTTTCATGTTTTTCTAGTTATTATTATTCCGTTTCTTCCTTAAACCATCTGTACATCAGAAACAGTCACAGAGCTTGGTGAGATTGTTAGAAATCCCGGCTGAATTTCAGGAATTACCCTGAAGCTCCTGGGACTAACAGCAATTTCTAAAAGATCAGCTGTAAAACTAATGCTGTCCAGAGGAAAGCACATGATAGGAAATCCTCTTAAGTCTCAGGTTAAAATCTCCATAAATAGTTCAGTATATTGACGTGTACTGTATTTATATATACAGAGAGAGAGAGAGAGAGAGAGAGAGAGAGAGAGAGCCGCCATAGAGTAATAATGAGAAGAATAACAAAGTGCAGTAAAAGGTAAAACAGTTATGCTTCAAACCCGTGTGTTTATAATTAAGACAATGCTTTAAAAAGAATATGGTATGAAACACTGGTGCGCAATATTGCACAGCTGGAAGCAGATGACACTTGATGCCATACACATTCAATTCAGTATTATTTATATCTCCTGCAATAATGCATACTACAGTACTTCTCTAATGTTTAATTGTTGTTGTTGTTTGTATCTTTTATGTTGTTGTTGTTGTTGTTTTTGCATGACTATTGTATCACTGTGTCGTCTACTTGAGTCACTTGTCCTTGCCCTTTGAAAATCCCCATTTGAGGCTATATTTATGGCTTTTATTTTTAATATGACAATTTCTGGAACAAGCATCTGAAAATGTACTGTTAATATGTGAAGTATAATATATTGTATTCTAAACTCTTCATTTGTAGTGTTCTCAGTAGAAGAGCAGCTCCAGTGCTCTCCAGCTCTGTGTGATATTAAGTTTCACATTATAGATGCACCAATTAAACTGCTGGGAAAATGTGTGAAATATAATAACTTGATTGATATTAGGCCTGTCACTTATATGCTGTTATCACTATTATTGCAGGTAATTAATAGTTATTATATGATAATTGTTGTGATCGGTGATTAATTGAAAGGCAGCTGTTCTCTTGCCATTTCTTTTAAAGGCAGTCCAATTAAACCCACAATCTTTCCTTTTACATTAATGAAGACTTTCTGTAGTTGAGTATATATTACATTATTGCATATACAGTATACAATAATGTAAACACAATAATAATGCAATTATATAAATACACATTAATGTGTATTGTATATTTTATATCATTCTGTATTAAGGACAAAGCTCTTCTTTTTTGTTCCATGTTGCATGTTTTGTTGCATTATCTTTGTATGGTAGATCAAAATATTGACAGT
This sequence comes from Carassius carassius, assembly GCF_963082965.1. Taxonomy (NCBI): domain Eukaryota; kingdom Metazoa; phylum Chordata; class Actinopteri; order Cypriniformes; family Cyprinidae; genus Carassius; species Carassius carassius. Next base: position 29,446,504 of record NC_081790.1, read on the forward strand.
AAAATAAACCTGTAGTGCTTTGTGTTCGAAATAACTCAAGATGGTCTGAAATGTCAAAGCATTTCTAGTTTTCACTTACAAAATCATTTATTTGGGATACAGTGTCCATCCATCCATCCACCAAATCGCTTCTTCCAATCCTCTTCTAATTATATCTTGATGAGAAAATTATGTAATCTTTGTGACAGGTCTAACTGATGTTCAAATTGTTCTGGGATGCTAAAAGTCTTCATTTTTATTAACTGCTTAAATGAATATGCGTAGAGTTCAGCAGGAAGGTTTTAAATGGCTTCAGAAACTGTTTGTCGTTGAAAAGACAATCATTAAGAGAGTCCTACTCGCCTAGGGAAAAAAAAATTGTATGGTTTGTTAGGATAGGACTGTTAGGATTTGGCCGAATTACAACTACAACAACCAATGATCAAAATATTGAGAATTCCTTTAAAGTTGTCCAAATTAAGTTTTAGCAATGCATATTACTAATCAAAAATTAAGTTTTGATATATTTACGATTGGCAATTTACAAAGTATCTTCATGGAACATGATCTTTACTTAATATCCTAATGATTTTTGGCATTAAAAAAAAATTGATAATTTTGACCCTTTGCAATGTTTTTTTTTTCTTTTTTTTTTTTTTCTTTCTTTTTCTTTTTGGTTATTGCTACAAATATACCCCAGAGAATCAAGACTGGTTTTGTGGTCCAGGGTCATATATTGCTCAAGATTTCTTGATATAAAAAAACTCAATTACACTTTATTTAGAGTATGACTTTTGCACAATGCACATTTCTTAATATTAAGCCTAAAAATATGTTTTGTTTTAATGTCACTGCTGATGAAGACTGTATGATCTTTGAATAATACCAGCCTTTAAATGCAAGATATTTAATTTGTACCTGATGCATACTTGCAAAAGTTCCACTGTAGCATAATCAAATATACTTCGGTATATATTCAGTTGGACTTTAGCACTACTTCCTCACCATTAAAGTGCATTAAGTTTTGCAGACTTGAAGTATACCAGTACTTTATTCATACTTTATCCATTACATAAATATGTAAATGTATTTGTATACTTAGCATGAAATAAATGTATTTCAAATACATTGAGTTTATTTATTTTTCACTAGGGTCCCCATATTAATGTACAGTGAAGTGTCTTGAAAATGTTACAGTCTCGCCTTTCTGAAAGGTTTCGTCAGAGCAGCAAAGCTCTGTCATGTTTCTCTCAGAGATGTGCTTTCTGTCTTCTACTGACTCCATGGTTACTGCCTCACACCATCCATTGTTGTCTGATTGCTTTGCCAAGGTCCACAGCATTCATTTGAGAAGGATCTGGTATACTTTAATATTTTAATAAATTACATAGATAGATAGATAGATAGATAGATAGATAGATAGATAGATAGATAGATAGATAGATAGATAGATAGATAGATAGATAGATAGATAGATAGATAGATAGATGGCAGCTGTGCACTGCTATGCAAACATAAACTCTAATCTTAACCCAAGCAGGTAGTTTATGAAACACATAAGCTGTGATTAAAATGATTATAGCCTATTCTCATAGAACACATGAGATAATGCTGTAAATGCAAGACCGAGGCTTGTGTTTGTCGCACCTTCCCCTCACAATCTGATTCTGGGAGCGCTACCAGGCAGAAAGACGGAGCGAGAGCACATTTCCACTTCTAATGCAAGACTATTATTGTGCGTCTGTCTGTCTGTCTCCAGCCTCCACCATCACACCCACACTCTGCAAAGGCTGAACGTTATCTTTGTCCTCCTCTAGATGACGCCCTTTTTTATGGATCTAGTTAAATGGCCTTTTAAAGAACTTTGTTGAGTTTCATGGTCACATGTCACATTAAGAACACGTGAATCCTGAATCTGCTTCCATCTGTTGTGTAAAGCCCAGGAGAAGCATTGCTTTTCATTTTTTGACATTTATAATTGCTATTTTAGATACCTCGTGTTTGTATGTAATTTATTTCTCTGTTTTGATGAACATAGTTAACATTTTCATGTGGAAGATATTTTTTCCATATATTACCATATATTACAGTATACTCGCTTGACAGCTTGTTAACAGTAACATGTATAAGAGCAAAATCATATCAGATGGACATTTATTATGTGGTCAATCCAAAGTCAACATGAGCTTACACTCTAGAGACAACAGAAATAAAAGTTCATTTACGAAAATGTTAGACATTTAAAAGAGTGACAGATTAGCAACTTTGATTCACCTTTTTTAATGTTGTGTTGTATTTGTTTCCCTTTAGCTCTGTCCAGCTGGAAAGTGATGATGATGAAGTGACAAACAAAACGTGGGTTCTGACCCCCAAAGTGTACGAGAGCGACGTCACACATATTTTGAACAGCTTACTAGATGGCTACGATAACAAGCTGAGGCCAGACATCGGAGGTAGATTCAGTTTCTTTTTTTACATTCAGATCTGAGCTACTGAAGGTAGTTCAGCAAGTGTGTCATTTTGTTTAATAACTGACTCAAATGCATGTTTAATGTCCAAGAATACTGAACCTCTTTACATTTTGATTTAATAGCTTTAATAACACAGCAAACACCCTCTCAATTCCAAACCGTGATTCATTGTGTTTGTTTGACTGTTCAAGCATACAACGTGTTTTGTCGGAATACTGCATCTTTCTGATTTACTCTTTCAGCTGGGGTTTTATTTAAGTTCAATTGTGTTTGAGTTGTGTTTGGTATATTATTTGATGAAAAACTGGCCTTGATGAAACTGTCCTGGGTAATTTGTCCAACCTTCCCTTTTTTAAGTTCTTAGAAAAAGTAGTCGCCACACAATTACAGTCTCACAAGTCTTGATCCGTCACTTCTTCCCGTGGAGTGCCTCAAGGATCTGTTCTTGGTCCACTTCTGTTTTTAATCTACATGCTTTCCCTGGGTCAGATCATCAAGCGCCACCAATACGCAAATAATTTTTTCTGCACAGCTCAACTGTCTTTTCTTCTAGTTCTTTAACATCTTGCCTACATGATCTTAAAATATGGATGGCTCAGAATTTCTTAAAATTGAATACTGAAAAAACAGAGATTCTTTTAGTTGGCTTTGTATTCTTTCATTTTGATTTTTCTATTAATATCAACAGAGTTATAGTACATCCTTCCCCTACTGTATGTAATCTTGGTGTACTATTTGATTCTGCAAAATGATTCCCATATCATCCAACTTGCCAAGTCCTGTTTTTACCAACTTCGCAATAATGTCCGTTTATGACAATCACTAAATTTTAAAGATGCTGAAACTGTTAGTCATGGTTTGATAACTTCACGCCTGTACTATTGTAACTCTTTGTTAAATGGCCTACATAAAAAAGCCCTTAATCGCTCATATCTAACTCAAATGCAGCTGCTTGTGCCCTTACATTTACCAAAAAATCAACCCACTGCAACAACATCACTGCTGTCTTAAAGCAATTACATTGGCTCCCTATTATCTATCATATTCAGTTTAAGATACTCATCCTAGTTTTCAAAGCTTGTCATTGTTCTGCAGCTTTGTACCTCTCTGCATACGCATATAAGATTGAGTTCTATTTGCTTGCAGTACCCAAATTCAGACTTTCTAGTGTGGGTGGCAGAGATTTCAGCATTTCAGCTACTAAGCTCTGGAACAAACTTCCTCAAAACCGTCATGCTGTTGTCTCTTTGCTCCAGACCTTTAAAACTGATCTCAAACTCACTTATGTTAATTGATTGTCTGCTTCATTTTACAAGTCCATGTTTGCTTGTATTACTTATCTAGAACATAAGATAATCTCTGTCTGCTTTATTTGTTTGATCATGTGACATGTTATATGTACTGTATTTGTGTTCATGTTGTCTTTCAACTTTATATAATGTGTCCTTGGGTTTTGAAATACGCTATATAAATAGAACATTATTATTATTATTATTATTATTATTATTATTATTATTATTATTATTATTACAGTATTTATTAAACATTCATGCTAAGCTCTTCAGTCATTGCTGTGCAGGTAGTTCCAGTAATCATCTGACAAAATTTGAAGGAGTAGAAAAAAATGGAATACAGTGCATTTCAAAATGGCAACAACTGCAATGTATGGGGCCTCAATGTAACATACTGACTTTGAGATCTTAGTTTGTTTCTAGGACAAAGGGTTTAAAAGTTAAGAATTCTTACACACAACAGAGTTGGCCCTAGAGACACCAGAATTAATTATATTTCTATTGAGGGCCATCCCTTTAAGTGTGCCAAATTTCATCATTCTCCTTCCTATGGTTCATAGGGCTGCCATAGACAACATTTGGGGTGGAATAATAATTGCGTCAGCGGTTACAGTCCTTTCAGTGCTCGGCCCCTAATAAAAACAAGAGTTGCAAGCAGTTATATTGGGGCCCAGCACCAAACATTCTGAAATATGTTATCAACGCTAGCTACATCTTGCTCTTATGATGTCTAATGGGTTTGAAAAGGTTTATTTGGGTCTGAACTGGTTTGATGTGGTTTCCGAGGGGTCGGTTGAAGTTTAATGGGCTCTAAAGTGGTTTAATGTGGTGTTCATAGTGTTTATTGATTTTCCTGTCTTCATCTTACTTACTCTATGTCTGTCTGAACATAAAACCTTCAAAATTAAGCCAAAAACATCCAACCATCAGCAAACTTTATGTAGTTTGCATGGTAAAAGAGAAAATGATGCCTGCATCTTTGGGCCAAAAACACACATTGGAGAAAAAAGTAACAAAGTTACTGTTCCTGGACCACATGAGATGAGATTTGAGTGCACAGCTTTCTGCAGTTTACATTTTCAGCATGAAAGGAATGTAATTACTTTATGTACTGAGCTCAGCATGCATTGCACTCAGAATAATAGACAGACAAAGATATTCTGTTACAGAAACCCTAGATGAGATGTGATAACACAAACTCCTGATCTCTTCTGCACTACATCATTTAACACAGGGGTTTGTGACCTCTCGTGTTTTTGAGTGCAGTCCAAAATATGAAAAAGTGTACATTAGATAATTATGTTAGTCGATTAATGGAGACAGAAAATGAATATTGGGCAAATAGCCTCAGTGGAGTTTTTGCATTTATTATTCAATAAATAAATAAATAAATAAATATATATACGAATGAAAAAACTGTTAATTCATTGTCATAGTTTAACTAAAATTCATAAAACAAGGGAACAAATTCTTAATTCAAGGCCACAATTAATGCATTTTTGTCCCTATGTCATATGTGTGTTTGAGGCTTCTTGAATTGTGTTAAAAATTGTATAAAATATAACTTTTAGCTTTTTGTGAAAATGACTTTTGCCAATCTACCAAAATCAGTGCTTTTGTATAGAATACAGAGAACTGTCTCCGATTTGTATTATTATTAAATATTAAATATTAAATGATTCCTCTGATTTGGACACACTTTCAAGCTCAGTCTCACATTTTCATGCTACATCACTAAATCTCATGTCAAAATACAAAACAAAAGTGTGTATTCTCTAATTCTAAAGTGTAGAGTTGTCAAGCAATAAAAAAGATGAATCTAATTAATAACACTAAATCTAATCAATCACAAATTAATCGTACATCAAATTTGGCTGTGAAATGACCACAAACTATTAAATTAAAGTACATAGATCGATTAATGGCACGTCATTAAAATATCAAGCAAAACATTTCCTAAAGAGAAGCTTGTTTTAAATTATACATCTACAGATTTAGTGTTGACAAACATTTTCTAGGAACTTCTAGAAACGTACATAGATCACCATAATATCTCATTAAATCTAAGTTTGTCATAATTTACTCAGTGTTATGTTGTACTTATAACTTCATTTCTTCTGCAGAACACAAATAGTGATATAACACAAATAATGATTTAATGAATATCCTTTGAAGTCAGTATGTGACAGTGACAGTATGTTGTGTCATATGTGCATCTGGCTTTTTTCATCTGCTTTTTCATCTGCTCTGCTTAATTATTTCATCTGCTCTGATTGTTTTTTGTTAAAAAAAAAGAACTTACTCCATTGTTATTACCTTAATAAACCTTGTCAAATTTACTCTGAACTAGCTGAACTAATTTGACATTTTCCCTCCTCTGCTCTCTACAGTCAAACCAACCGTGATCCAAACTGACATGTTTGTCAACAGTATTGGTCCAGTAAACGCCATCAACATGGTAAGAGATATCCTCTAACACATTTTTATGAATATATGCATTATATATGCATGAATGCATTTTTATTTTATAATGTATCAGCATATTTTTTATACACAAATGTTATTAACATTAGAAACTAAAAAACCTGTGAAGCTGATATTCTTACACATACTGTATGTCAGAGTGATATTACAAATTGCAATGCAGTCTATTTTCTTTTAGCCAATTTTATTTTATTGTATTTATATTTTTTGGATGTTTATTAATGCTTACATTCTATAATGATAAGTATGGGAGCTTGTTTCCAATTCTTACTTTTTTTTTTTTTATTTGTGTGTTATAAATTCACAGTTGTGAGTTATGGATCTGTAATTGTGATATATGAACTCGCAATTGCACGAAAAAAGATTCTGAGTCAATTCTGATTTTTTTTTTCAGAATTTTGAGACATGAACCTGCAAATGTGAGTTATAAAGTCCAGTTCTGAGAGAGAGAAAAAATACTATAATAATTTATCTCACAATTCTGACTTTATTTCCCAGAATTGCAAGTTCATATCACACAATTCTGACTTTAGAACTTTAAATTGCAAGCCAGAATTGTGCAAAACAGATTAGAATTTTGACCAATGACCATTTTTTATATATTCAGTGGTAGAAACTGGCTTCTATGAAAGTGAAAGTGAGGTGACATTCAGTCAAGTATGGTGACCCATACTCAGAATTTGTGCTCTGCATTTAACCCATCCAAAGTGCACACACACAGAGCAGTGAACACACACACACACTGTGAACACACACCCGGAGCAGTGGGCAGCCATTTATGCTGCGGCGCCCGGGGAGCAGTTGGGGGTTCGATGCCTTGCTCAAGGGCACCTAAGTCGTGGTATTGAAGGTGGAGAGAGAACTGTACATGCACTCCCCCCACCCACAATTCCTGCTGGCCCGGGACTCGAACTCACAACCTTTTGATTGGGAGTCCGACTCTCTAACCATTAGGCCACGACTTCCCATACTTCTATACATAATCATTGAGGATATCTACAGTAACTGAACATTGTATGTCCAAACAAAGGTAATTCTGGGAGATATACAATTAAAGGAGTGAATACTGTCCAGTATTCTCTGTCAGTCCCAGGACTGAGGCGACTATCTAATTGCAGCTTTATTTTTTAAATAAGAAGATAATTCAAGAACAAAGAGACCCTAAGGAAACTACAAACATTCAAATTAACAAATAATGAACAAATATCAACTGAAACATATGACTATACAGTACAGTTGTAATAATATACAAACTTCATAATCTCTGGAAGAAGGAGGCGGGAACTGGAGGACAATCAAATCAAGACTTTAATGACAAAATAAAACCAAAACAGCGCGACAGCCCCTCACGGACGACTGCCGCGCACAAACAAAACCAAACACAAAATAAAACCGCTCACGGTGACCTGCATGAAATGTTTCTGGCAGCATTTTTTTCTGTATGGTATAGAGGGCTATGCATTCAAGCACTGGTGTTCACACAAATAAATGAAAGGTCTGCCCTTTCTGATTCCTTAGGAGTACACGATTGACATCTTCTTCGCCCAGACGTGGTATGACAGGCGGTTAAAGTTCAACAGCACCATGAAGGTTCTGCGTCTCAACAGCAACATGGTGGGGAAAATCTGGATCCCTGACACGTTTTTCCGCAACTCTAAGAAGGCAGATGCCCACTGGATCACCACACCTAATCGCATGCTTCGGATATGGAACGACGGGCGTATACTGTACACTTTAAGGTACATGCAATGTTTTTAATTGTGAATTATCATGCATAAACCGAGCGTACCCAGATAGCAAGCATTGAAACAATGCAAAGTCATTGTTGAATGCAAATTGCACTGAATTAGTTACAAAGCAATGTTGGTTCAATATCAGTTCTGCCCTCTCAGGTAATGTTAAAACAGTGTTACGTTTTTAATAGTTGCTGATTTTGATTCTAGATTCTTGTTGATTTTGAATGATCATTGAAATTAACAAAATAAATCAACTGCGATGTTAAAATATATGTTTTTTTCCTCATCATGACGTATTTTTGGACTGATGCGACTTATACTCAGGTGTGACTTATAGTCCGAAAAATACGTTACAAACACATGCATGCATATATTTAGGAAAAATGTTGATATATTAAATATATTTATATATAATATAAAATAAAATAAGAATATAATATGAACATATAAATGTATAAATGTAAATATTTGTAAAATGTATACTGTATGTGTGTTTATTTATATATACATAATAAATATACACAATACAGATATATATATAATGTAAACAAAAACTTCCATTTTGGGTGTGATTAATCGCGATTAATTGTTTGATAGCACTAATAAATATACATATATATATATATATATATATACATATATATATATATATATATATATACAGTACATATGCAATAACAATGCTTCAATTTTACAGTATTATGAATGCAAGTGCCCAAAGTTTCAAGTCTTAAAGATGTTGTTTACTAGCGCCTCATTATTTATTTATTTATGTTTGTTTATTTGTTTGTTATTGATGAAATGTCACCTGAGAGCAAGTCCATTTAATCGTTAGTATTGTTAACTGTTTAATTGATTCACCATGCATCTCTAGTCTTAGTAATTGCTTTCAGGAAGAATTCATCCAGTTATAACAATGAGCAATTGTCTGCTGTTAATAGCACTTGATTTTTCAGTCATTTTATTATTGTGCTGTTGTATGTACATCAGCGAATTAATGAGGGGTGTGCTAATGAAATGGCTTTTAAAAAGGATTGTAATTAAGGACATTTCTGTCTGTAGGTTGACCATTGATGCAGAGTGCCAGCTTAAACTGAATAACTTTCCGATGGATGAACATTCATGTCCCCTGGAGTTCTCAAGCTGTAAGTCTGGCCATACGCCCTACATGCAAATCCATCCACATCTCTTCCATTCTTTATTGCTTTTTCTCAACAGTTTTCTACACCTCATGTCTGCTTCCACACTCAGATGCAGCTGAGAGCATAGAAACCATTTTTAGGATGCTAATACAGACATTGCACTTCTATTTTCGTCCTGAAATATTAAGGACGGATAATGAGGAGAGTGAAAATTTGGCCTGATGTGGAGAGACTTTTCTTCACATGCTCACACGAGCAAGCTGTGCCAGGAAGAAACCACCCCCATGGAATTCTTCCTTTCCTTTGACTTCTGAAGAAGATGTAGGGGAAATGGTTTATGATGGTAATAATGAAGCAGCAGATGTACCATGGACAGTCTAATGGGATAGCATCATCTGTAGTTTCAAAAGAAATGAAAAAAACATAGTGGTTTTGTGTTATTTTATGAGAGTTTGCAAATTGTTGTAGATTATCAGTGGGAAGAAGCTAGTGAGCTTGTGTCTCCTCGTGCTTTGAAATCCACACTTCTTTCTCAACCCACATGGACTGACAGTGAGTTTGTGGAAAAGTACTAAAGATATCAATGTCTTGAAGTTCTGCAGCTGTTTAATGAAGGAATGCTATTTCTAATAAAAATAAATCAATCAATCATATAATGTATATATATATATATATATATATATATATATATATATATATATATATATATATATATATATTAGTGCTGTCAATCTATTAAATTATTTTACAAATTAATTGCACATTTTTGGGCAATTATTGGCCTTATTAATTATTAAGTAATCGTGACTAATCCCGCCTATAATTAAAGTTTTTTATAAACTTTTATATTGCAATAATTTCACAATCAATTTTCAAATTAATTTACACACAAATACAGTATATTTGTATGACTGAAGACTGTTTAATTGTGTATACCTTACATTATTGGGGGAAAATGGCAATATCCAAAAACCTTGTCCTTGTGGGGAATTTTTATTTTTTTGTCCCAATGAGGAAAGCAGCTTATAAATCATACAGAATTATCTGTACAGTATAAAAACCATTGTGTGTGTGTGTGTATTGTGAAAAAGTGTTTGTCCTGGGGGATATTCCAGAAAGCGGGTTATGTGACATACCCGGGTATGTTTAAGAGTAAGTAAGCGGATAACCTCAACTTTCGGTTCCAAAAACGCAGGTAACTTTCAGGGTATGTTAGTAGTCATAGCAACTCACTCTCTGAACTTAACCTGCTCCGGAGCTCCGGATTCCAGGGTTAGTTCACTTCAGCGAGCCTTCAGGGGGCGTGACGGATAGCGCACAACATTATATAATATTACAATATGTAATATAGCCTATTATATATATATATATATATATATATATATATATATATATATATATATATATATAAACTAAGTAGACAGCCTAAAGGCCCTTTTTACCGCCGCGGGTAACGCCGCGTCTGTAAAGTGCATTTGCAGCTTTTGACCGCTGAGTGGCGCTTTAACCACAAGTTATCAAACAAGCGCATCACTGCACATTTTCACAAATAGACGTCAGTTTTGCCTCGCTGATGTGTTACATTTGACTGCTTCAGTCACGGAAAATGAAAGAAAAAGACTATAGTTTAAATATTTAATATATTTAAAATGTAATATTCACAGATGAAAGTTTGGTTTTTATGAAGTTATGTGCATTTATTAGAACGAATTCAAGCAGGATAAATGTCAAGCCTGTGCCTCAACCTGTGATTATATTTTCTCTAAGCTACATGGTATTAAACCATATTTTAGATTTGACACATTTAAAAGGTGTGCAGTATTATTTATATTACATGAATTATGTGTTATATTATTCAAAAGAAATTGTGGTTTACTTTGCATCGGAGCATTAAAAGTGGTAGCCTATTTTAGGGGGGTTGGCTACATGGATTAATATGCAATGTCAATATTTTCATATATTATGCCTATATTTTAATTTATATTTTAAAATTCCTTTAATAAAACAACATGAATTTGTGTTATTCATTACCTGTCCTTTATTTTGACAGATAACTTCTTGGAAAAAAGACGTTTGTCTGTAAACTGATTGAGAAATTGTTGCATGTTTAAACGTGAAGCGCTGTATAATTTCGTTCACATTAATTATGACTAATTAGCCTAAAAAAAGAAACGAATAAATGAAACCTGCACGATTTAGCTAAATCTTTGAAACTCTAATAAATGGACGGATTAATAAACTGTCTTCACGATTAAACTCAAGTTCTCTCATTATAATCAACAAAATGCATACGATGTAAAAAAGAGCTTCATTAACTGACAACATAAGTGATTTTAAAGGGAGCCTTCTTTACTTGCTTTTAGTGCTGGGCGATAGCATATGGCCTAAAAAAAAATTAAAAATCAGATTTATGATTTAAATCGATTTTAAAATCAATATTCAAATGACAAAGAAATTTTTCAAAACAAGTTTTAATATAGTTATAAACTTGTAACTTAGACAAGATGATAAAAAACTGTAATGTTATTACCTTAATGCTGGAAAGAACTTTATTTTATTTTATTATTATTTTTTATTATATATAATTTTTATAATTATTTATTTTTGGATAATACTAGCCCATCAGCTGTGCAAATTTTGTTTGTGAGGAAAATAACAGTACATTTTTGTCAGTTATTTTATCTAAACAGATCGACTTTCTTCAAAATTTTATTTGATAATCTAAATGAAATATACACAAAAACAAAAGAAATTAGGATGTGGCATATTCACTGTGTATGTATATAAAAAGATATTATATAAATATATTCACAAACATAGCCTTCACTACACTTTTTGCTGCAATGGTACAGATCACTTCTGCTTCTAGGCATCAGCTTGCATAGTCGAGCAGAGTGATGCCCCTGTGCTGAGTGTCCTAATGGCTTGATAAAGTCCATACAAATTCACTTGAACTGGACCTCAATCAGAGGAAAAGGACACAATGGTGCTTTTGAGGCAATGGGGCATTTTTGTGATCACGGGAAGTTGCACACCATCTGTGAACGTTACTGCAAATGCCTGGCCAGAAAAATCCTGTCATAGGATTATGGCGAGCTGCCATGAATGACACTTCTAAAGGCTCTGTGGTGGTAACAACTGGGTCATGATGTCTTTTGTATTTATGCTTCGAGTCACGTGAGGTCATTTATATTTGCAAAACCATATATATTTATTTTACCACATTTTTTACCTTACCCTTCCGCACCCTCACGCCTCTGTCTTCTTTCCCTTGAGAAGCATTCACACTCATGTTTCCTAATAATTGCAAAAACCCATGCCAGTTCATCCACCAAATTAGCAGATGCCTGAAGTGAGGTTTTGACCCCTTGAATCATGATGGTCACTTGGGGTCAGTACACTGCATCCTTGTGCATGCCCTCACCTTTGGGCTATTACTCAATTCCCCTGCTGCAATCACTGGTATTTAGTACTGTCTGGCAGTTTCCACTTTTATAATGGGGCATTGGTCTTTGCTTCACAATCACCCTGCAATGAAGGTCAGTGTGATGGTGAGGGGAGAGAGTGAGGGAAACAAGCTATGCTTGATGCATTTACTACTCCATTGGGTGGTGGTCATTAATGTTAAAGCAGGCAGAATGCTAGAGCTAACGAGCTGTAAAAATAATCATAATTTTTAGCCTTTCGGTCAAATATTGTGCTACGAACAATGTTAACAGCTTTAACTTGTCAATGCTGGCAAATTACCAAAGTATAAATGGGATCATGCTTGGCTAGCTGTGCATTAAACAATTTTAATACAACCACTAGGGTTGTAAGTAGATATCCCAATCTCTGTGGTCTAGACAGCTCTGCAGGAAGGCTTTCTTGATTGTTATTCTGGCCTACAAGCCGTCATTAGCACTTAATGGGGCAGCTATGGCCTAATGGTTAGAGACTTGGACTAGTTACCCGAAGGTCACAGTTTCGCGTCTTGGTGCAGGATTTGTAGGTGGGAGGGAGTGAATGAACAGTGCTCTCTTCCACCCTCAATACTCATGGCTGAAGTGCCCTTGAGCAAGGCACTGAACCCCCAGTTGCTCCCCGGCACTGGATCTATAGCTGCCCATCGCTCCGGGTGTGTGTTCACGGTGTGTTCACTTCTCACTGCTGTGTGTGTGCACTTAGATGGGATAAATGCAGAGCACCAATTCTGAATATGGGTTACCATACTTGGCAAATGTCACGACTTTCAGTTCACACTTTCACTTAAGGACATAGCCATCTGAGGATAGCTGTGTTCTAGCTCAGCAGCTACTCTTATCACCTGAGATTTACGTGGTGATCTCTTGAGCTGATCTAGAGGCTTTCTAGTTGAGCCTCTTCATTGGTTTTGTTTAACCAGGCTAGTATTGCTCACATAGCATAGCTATCTAAGGCAAGCTGTGCTCTTTACTTGGGTGAGGTGTTCCCATTTCTGCCAGGTTATTTTAGGTAAGGTTTATAAGGAAAGGCTTGGCGTATGCCTGTTGCATTCTTGGTGCTCTCCCACAAGGTGGACAGGCATGCGCCTCGGAGTGGCATGGTTGGATTTCATTCCCCAATGTGGCCCCTATGTTGTACAGCATGAAGTTCCCAAGAAGGGGAACGTCTTGGGTTATGCATTCGGCCGGCCTGTTTAGGTCTCCTTCAGATAGTTAAGTTGGTGACCTATTCAGCAGATGCCCTTTTATACTTCCGGGCACCCCGCCTATGAAGTCATGGGCCATGTGCACCAATAGGATTGGCATTGTATTTGTAATATAATTTATATGAATGTATAACTTATACTATTTGTAATATAATTTATATGTATATAAATATAGACATGTTAATACATGTAAATATTTTCTAAATATATATTGTATATGTGTGTATTTATATAAACATAATAAATATACTTAATATATAACTTAATTTGTATGCAATTAATTGTGATTAACTGTTTGACAGTGCTATATTGTGTAAATATTAATATTAACTCTTATTTCGATTAACAGCATAATTAGAGATATTAATGTATTCTCACTGTATGAGTAAAATGTAATGATTTTCCTTCTATGCCAAAAATAATTAGGACATCAAGTAAAGATCATGTTCCATGAAGATATGTTGTAAATTTCCTACCGTAAAGATATGTTTTTATAAATTTCATGAAATAACAATTTTTGATTAGTAATATGCATTGCTAAGAACTTAATTTGGACAACTTTACAGGTGATTTTTTTGCACCCTCAGATGCCAGATTTTCAAATAGTTTTATCTCAGTCAAATATTGTCCTATCCTAACAAACCATACATTTATTTATTTATTTAGCTTTCAGATGATGTGAAATCCACCTTATTACTGCAGGTCACATATTAAACATGCATTGCATATATTTATTTAATTGCGTCATAGCGATTTTGAATGTACTATGGCATAATGCTTTATTTTGATTTTAAATGGGTTTAATATATCATGCAGCCAGGAAAATGGTCTAATAATGTGTTTCATGAATTATTGTGCATGAAATGCACCACTTCCAGTAGTTTGCTGGTTAATTGACATTAGTAAAATGCAATCGAGGGTTTTTTAAAATCGAGTACTTGATTGGAATAGAGGAATGCTGACAGCCCTAATATTGACCTGTATTGTGTTGTCTATTGCTGTGGAGTGGGCTGGAACAATCACACTTAGGTTTGGACTGTAGCAAATGTGCCTAGTTTGAAAACCGCTTTAGACACATGCTGTCCATCCTGATGCCCACATGACATGAAATTAATTTCCTTGTTAAAGAAAAGCTCCTTTCTCCAACAGGGAATGCATTTCCTGCCATGAGCTGGAAGAGTCCAGTGCTCCGAGGGCATTGTTCAAACAGGCAGATGTGCTTCAGAAGTCAGGGAAATGGGTCCAGTCAGGGTCCAGAATGCACCATGGAGGGATGTTGTTAGGGCAGTTTGTTCATGTAAACTGAAGCACAGGTCCTAAGCTCTGAGGGTGTTGTTGCACAGTTGAATTGTTGTCATACGAAACCCAGCAGTGACAGAGTAGAATCAGTAACGGAGCAACCAAACACACGAGCCAAACGTTTTGTAGCCCATAACAAGTGTAGGCCATGCTTCCTGGTTTCAGCAAAGTTTGAAGCGGCAGTAGAACAAAATATATAAAAGCTAAAAAATCTAAAAAAATTATGAACTGAGTTCCTGCAACAGTCTCTGGACTGAGGAAACAGTTCAACTTGGACTGAAGACCGATGAGCCACTGATATGCGCATGTGTGAACCCAAAACTTGAATGAAGAGGACATATTAACATTTTTATGTTTTCTCATGGTTAATGTAAAAAGATGCTTAATACAGTACATGTAAAACATCTGCATTTCACATCATTATGGGGTTCTTTAAGAAATAAAATTGCAGATAAGTTTCATCATTGTATGATTATGTAAACGAATCAGTTATTTGCATTAGTTAGTTGAAATGAACTGTCTAAAAGAATCAGTTAATGGAAAATAATCAATTTTCCCCGTTTGCCTGAGGCTCTGAATTACAGGTAATAATGTTGTAAATAATGTTCAGTTTCATAAGAACTCAACATATCAACAGAAGCCATGGGGATTAATTTTGTGTAGCATGATATACTTGTTTTACTCTCAATAACCACTGAGTTGCATTTTATAAATCACCAAGGAATATGGTTTCAGCTGAAAATCTGCTTGAAGAAAAACAAATCATGTACATCCTGGATTGTCAAAGGATAAGTAAATTGAAATAAGCAAATTTTCATTTTTGTGTGAACTATCCCTTGATGTAATGAAAACGTAAGGCTGTTTTGTTTAAACGTTTAAATGTTTAAACAGCATAGCTACTGTGAAGCATAAAGATAGTGATATATTCTAGATCTCTTTGACACAGAAACAGGCAAATATAGTAGTAGTAGTTTTATAGTATAACTATGACCTAAACCAAAGTGATTCATCAAGGCATAAAAAATAAAAAAGAATAATCCCAGAATGCAGCAGCAAAGCCCAGACATGAATCCTCCTCAGATTTCACCTGGAGGTTGCTGTTCACTGATACTCTTCATCTTATTTGCATAACTTACATAGAAGATTGATCAAATATTTCATAATTTCAATTTGCAAAAGCTTATACAATCGATGGAAAAACCATGTAATTGTTTATTGATATTAGGCTTTGAATAAATTATTTTTTTTCTCATTTATATTTGGTATCTTGTGTAGATTTCAATATAGATTATAAAAATAAATATTTTTTTTATTTTTATTATTGGTAATTAATTGTCTTCGCTGAATGACATTTACATATATATACAGTACAGACCAAAAGTTTGGACACACCTTCTCATTCAAAGAGTTTTCTTCATTTTCATGACTATGAAAATTGTAGATTCACACTGAAGGCATCAAAACTATGAATTAACACATGTGGAATTATATATGGAATTATATACATGACAAAAAAGTGTGAAACAGCTGAAAATATGTCATATTGTAGGTTCTTCAAAGTAGCCACCTTTTGCTTTGATTACTGCTTTGCACACTCTTGGCCTTCTCTTGATGAGCTTCAAGAGGTAGTCACCTGAAATGGTCTTCCAACAGTCTTGAAGGTGTTCCCCGAGAGATGCTTAGCACTTGTTGGCCCTTTTGCCTTCTGTCTGGGGTCCAGCTCACCCATAAACCATCTCGATTGGGTTCAGGTCCGGTGACTGTGGAGGCCAGGTCATCTGGCGCAGCACCGCATCACTCTCCTTCTTGGTCAAATAGCCCTTACACAGCCTGGAGGGGTGTTTGGGGTCATTGTCCTGAAGAAAAATAAACGATGGTCCAACTAAACGCAAACCGGATTGAATAGTATGCCGCTGCAAGATGCTGTGGTAGCCATGCTGGTTCAGTATGCCATTCAATTTTGAATAAATCCCCAACAGTGTCACCAGCAAAGCACCCCCACACCATCACACCTCCTCCTCCATGCTTCACGATGGGAACCAGACATGTAGAGTCCATCCGTTCACCTTTTCTGCATCGCACAAAGACACATTGGTTGGAACCAAAGATGTCAAATTTGGACTCATCAGACCAAAGCACAGATTTCCACTGATCTAATGTCCGTTCCTTGTGTTCTTTAGCCCAAACAAGTCTCTTCTGCTTGTTGCCTTTCTTTAGCAGTGGTTTCCTAGCAGATATTCTACCATGAAGGCCTGATTCACACAGACTCCTCTTAACAGTTGTTCTAGAGATGTGTCTACTGCTAGAACTCCATGTGCCATTGACCTGGTCTCTAATCTGAGCTGCTGTTAACCTGCGATTTCTGAGGCTGGTGACTCGGATGAACTTATCCTCCGCAGCAGAGGTGACTCTTGGCCTTCCTTTCCTGGGGCGGTCCACATGTGAGCCAGTTTCTTTGTAGCGCTTGATGGTTTTTGTGACTGCACTTGGGGACACTTTCAAAGTTTTCCCAATTTTTCGGACTGACTGACCTTCATTTCTGAAAGTAATGATGGTCACTCGTTTTCCTGTACTTAGCTGCTTTATTCTTACCATAATACAAATTCTAACAGTCTATTCAGTAGGACTATCAGCTGTGTATCCACCTGACTTCTGCACAACACACCTGATGGTCCCAACCCCATTTATAAGGCAAGAAATCACACTTATTAAACCTGACAGGGCACACCTGTGAAGTGAAAACCATTTCAGGTGACTACCTCTTGAAGCTCATCAAGAGAATGCCAAGAGTGTGCAAAGCAGTAATCAAAGCAAAAGGTGGCTACTTTGAAGAACCTACAATATGACATATTTTCAGTTGTTTCACACTTTTTATGTATATAATTCCATATATAATTCCACATGTGTTAATTCATAGTTTTGATGATGCCTTCAGTGTGAATCTACAATTTTCATAGTCATGAAAATAAAGAAAACTCTTTGAATGAGAAAGGTGTGTCCAAACCTTTGGTCTGTACTGTACATTTATGCACTTATGCATTTTATCCAAAGCAATGTTTTTATTACTTTCCAATAGCCACTGTGCAGATATTTGTTGTTGTTTTTTTGGACCAACTCCATTTCTTTGTTTGTGCAGATGGCTACCCCAAGGAAGAGATTGTATACAAGTGGAAGCGCAGCTCAGTGGTGGTTGGAGACATCCGCTCTTGGCGTCTTTACCAGTTCTCCTTTGTTGGCTTGAGAAACACCACAGAGGTTGTCAGGACTGTGTCAGGTACGGTTACAGCTTTTTTTACATCTTAAATACTTGCATGCTTTTTCTTACATTTCTAAACTTTGTTGCAAACTTGTTTGCAAAAGCAAGGTTAACTGAACAGAAGAGCCCAATTCTTTAGATGTTATACCATTTGTAATTTAATTAACAGTAATAGTTAGTTTGTGTACTAAAATATATGTTTAAGTAGTTCTTGACAAGCATATTTTTAATAGGTTTTTCTATTTGGCCGATATCTGCCACAAGCGGGTCTTTTATAATAAACTATGCTTTGTGCACCTGGTCAATTGATCAAAAAGCTTATAAATCGAGTGACTTGACACATTGATTTTTTTTATCAAGTGTCTTGGCAGTTGGTACCTGGGTTTCAGCATTTCCCACAGTGAACAGCAATGGCAAAATCCACTTAATTTTTTTAAATACTAGTGTTTTTGTCACAAAATGTCATTTTAAGAGCAAGAATCTATTTGTACACTGAAATCTGAGGTACGTTTTTAAATATAGCTTCTATTTGAAAATTTGCTCCAGTGTTTTCAGAGTTGTGAGGACCAAGTGATCACCGGACGATCCACCGAGAATGCTCTTATCTCAACAAGTCATTCTGACATTTGCTGCTGGCTCAGATGTCTCTGTAGTGGTTAAACATGAGATATACTTAATTTGGGGTATATCTAATGCTTCACTTCATGGAGATCAATGCATTGGCCTATGGCTGAATTACAGCTGTGGCGAAACAGAGCCACATTGCACGACAGCATGTGTGATCTCATTTACCAGCATGTAGCTTAAAATGTACCGAAAACATTGCAGGGTGGTGTGAGATGATGAATTGAGTGAGACAGAGACTATGACAAAAATAACAAGAGAGAGCGGTGATTGGCTTGTGGAGGGAGTCAGCCACCATTCTCTTGCATCATGGGAATCGCTTTAAAAAGATTGTGAAAGGTGTAAGTGTAGATACATGCTTCCTTTTTCGGATTAGAGCTATTCTCAGAGTGACCTGATGCTGTGACATGCAGTCACGCTGTTGTCTGTGTGCATCGGTCTGTGTGATTTGGCTTGAGTCATGAATGCCCTGGGACACATCAACTTCCTTCTCCGTTTACAGACACCCACGGTTTGCAGATGAGACTCTGGCAGTGCTAATCTGGAGGCAGTGGTGGTGAATGAACATGCCTCTTTTTGAGGGCATGTGTATACATTTTTAGCCTCTCAACTCTCTTGATTGGTTCAGATTTACAGAAGATATGAAATGCCCTTGTACCACCATACAGACTAATATTTTCTACATTCGTTTTCTTTCCTCAGGCTACAACATAAAGACAAAAATATAAAGCTGGTTTCTGAAAGTAGCAACACTATTAAGCAGAGATGGAAACTGTGACTTGGACTCGAGTTACACTTAAGTCTACACTTAAAAATTGACGATAACTATAAAGATAATGATACAAACGCTATCGTTTCTATGCGCCTTTATCGTTATAGCTGTAGTGTGGACTCAACACTGAGAACGATTTTTAAAACTATATCTTTATCTCTATCTTGCTTGGTGTGAACGGGCCTTTAGACTTGAAGACAGAGACTCATCAACACAAGTCATTGCCAATTATATTCTCTCTTTCACAGCATCAAACGGCATACTTTTCTATTCATTCCTTATTCTTTCATTCTCTGTCAGTATGTTCTGCAACAGCAAATAACACAACAATTATTTTCTAAACACACTGATTCGGCATTATTGAGACGTTCAAATACACAACCAATATGCAACAATAGCATAGGCTTACCGACACAGTTTCATAAAGAATGGAAGATGTTTTTACACTTATCTTAATAACATAAACTGTATTTCAAATTATTGCTTTGGCAAAGCATCTGTCAAACAAACTAAAACCAAAAGCGTGATATTGCTTTTTGTCATTACCACATCACGATAGGCTTCAGTTGCACACAACACGGACAGTTAAGCATTATTTTCACATTCACATGATGAGACACATTTGTTAACCTGTTTTCATTGAAACTGCAAGTTTCTGCATGAAAAAAAAAGAATCAGCAAGTGAAGAAATTATGACAAAAAATAAGTTTTCCTATTGCAAAACTGTATAATATATGTATTATAAAATATACATTTTTCATTAACATTTATTTTACATTGCAGTTGTATTACAGTATAATATATTACTGTATACTACTACTAATATTAATAAAAAACATAATTGGACTGGACTTGGTCCTTTGGGACTTGTGAACATGTCCTCTGGAGTCTAAGGGTATTTTTGGGGCCTGGAGAAGTTTTTCATGCCCTGACATTTGTGCTTTTTTCAGTTTCTTATAAATATCTAAATGGATAAAGTCTAGTCTTACTGTAATCATCACAAACTGGGCTATAATCATATGTGAGCAGCATGTATGTACATGATTGTGTTTTAGAGAAAATTAATGTTATGCGTGGTTAGTGAAAAACTAAAAAGGCCATAAAATAAATACAGAACATTAGTTCCCGGGACTTTTGAGAACTGGAGCTTATAGCCTAGAATTTTTCTTTCTAAATTATGTCAAAATCATCTTGTTTACCCACTCACAGAAAACAATATATTGATTTAAATTTTCTAAGACACTTTTTGTTGGTAAAAGTCATATGCGAGTAGGCGTCAACTATCATGAATATCATTGTGATTCACACCTTAGAAGACAAAGGCCCGCATAATGAGCTGCATAATGAGCCGCATAATAAGATGCATAATGAGCTGCATAATGAGCTGCATAATGAGCTGCATAATGAGCTGCATAATGAGCCGCATAATAAGCTGCATAATGAGCTGCATAATGAGCTGCATAATAAGCCATTCAGTCAGCTGTGTGCCACTGAGAGAAAGGAGTTACAAGAAAGAATGTGAGGACAAAATAAATCTATATAATTTTATGTCTGTAGTTTCTTTAGAATATATTTAATTATCCCACAACATACATTAATATTCACTTGTGAGTGCAGTTTAGGAACAATCAAAGCTGACTTTCAAACTATTTTTTTGCATCATTACTCCAGTCACACAATCCTTCAGAAATCCTTTTAACAATCTGATTTTCTACAAAAAAAAAGAAAGAAAAAAACAATAATACTTTATTGTTCTTATTATTATTAATTTTGAAAAGAGGATATTTTTTTTTCAGTTTTTTGGGATAAATTGAAAGAACATTTACATTTATATTATTAACATCAAGCTTTTGAATGGTATAGTATCAGAATCAGAATCACAATGAGCTTTATTGCCAGGTATGTTTACACATACAAGGAATTTTTTTTCGTGACAGAAGCTCCGCAGTGCAACAGAATGACAGCAACAGAACAAAAAAAACACATAATAAAAGAATTTAAAAATATATATACAGTATATACAAATAAGTAGGTAAGGAATGACAATATACATTCCTTACCTACAGTAGTAGTGTATATTATTATTGAAACTTCACAATGTTTCACTTGATTATACATTTAGTCAGGAATTATAGTTTAGAAAAAGTCTAACTAGTAAAATGTGTCCACGTCATGTGAAAACTAGTAAAAGTATATAAATAAATAAAAAGAGACTCATGTTTATGATCTATGCTGGATCAAGCGCTTCATTCTTTTTTCTGAGGAAATCTCAAATCCTGAGGTAATCCTCATCACATCTTCTTGGGCTGAATTATGTCTTATTCCTCTCAGTCTCTCGGCTTTATTTCTGTTGTATGGGCGTATTCAAGCTGCGCACTTCAGTGAAACATTATAATCTGAATAGGGCATGTAATCAAACCCCCGTCTTCCACCTGACAGGCGTAGATACTGTCCACTATACTAATTAGGAGTTGCAAAATGTAGAAGTAACAGATGCAGTTTGCAAATACAGACAAATTCTCTATTAAAACACTTTCCAAAGCGCTCAGGACCTCAGACTGGGCCATAGGTTCATCTTCCAACAGGACAAGTATCCTAAGCATGCCAAGACAATGCAAAAGTGTTTTAGGGATGACTGTGAATATTGAGTGGCCCAGCCAGAGCCTGGATTTGAGAAAATCTGGAGAAACCTGAAAATGTCTGTCCACTGGCAGCCCCCATCCAACCCGACACAGCTTGAAAGGATATGCAGAGAAAAATGGCAGAAAATCCCCAGATGATTAAAGCTTGTTGAATCATATCCAAAAAGACTTGAGGCTCTAATCACAGCTAGAGCTGAGTTACAGGTCAGAATACTTATATAATCTAGTTATTTCAGCCTGGTTTTTTTCAGCCTCTCATATTATGGCCGGGCTGGGAGATTGCAGTTTAGGCATAATTCAGTGACTGATCTTTCTTAGGCACAACACTCTTTTTGAAACAGATGAATGACCAAACTACTGAAAAAATGTCAACTTAAATGCAGAGCATTCTTCACAGTTGAAATGCCATTGCACAGGTGATAAGTGCTCCCTTGTTTTCTGACAGGATTTAAACCCACTACTTCTAAATTTGATTTAATTCCATTAAGCCTTTTCACTCAGACTCTTGATGATATCGGGTCACGTATTCTATCTACCATAAACAAGCTTGTTGAAAGAACCATTCCTATACATACTTTACTTACATGAATGTTAGACCTGTGGTGAAAAGTCTTACCTAAGTTTAGGCCGGTTTCTAATTCTCTGTCCAGTTTTTTTCCCCTAACATAATCATTTTTGACCTGTGGGGTCCCTCAAAGTAGAGTCCTGCACGCAAATTTGGCTGAAACGGGTGAAAAATATCCAACTGTGTCGGACACGGGTGCGGGTTGGGTCGGACACAGGGGAAACACGGGTCTAAACACAGGTTCTAAACAGTCACGTGCAAACGTAAAAATAGGCCTACGTTCCACTTTTTTAAAAAGCACAACTGCGCAAACGGCTCATTAGTTAACAGACGTAAAATATCAGCCAGCTGTTTTTTTTTCCGTTTATATATATATATATACAGAATCTGAATTAAAATGTGCATAAAATTATACCGCGCATACAGCTCAACTAATGCGATCGTTATAAAGGTGTTTAAACAACAATAGGCTACACTTCCACTTGCATGTATATTTGACAATCGGAATATCAGATATTTCATTCCATAGCTAAGACATTTGTGAATATGGGCCTAATCTAGGTTATCCAGGGTTGTTTTTTTTTAATTGCATCTGAAAGTGACTTTGTGTAGCTCATTCACATGTGTGCTCTGGCGCAGATCCGCCTCTCGCGATGCTCAGCTGTGAACCGTTCGACTTGAAGCACAACCTCAGACGGTGGTATGATTCGCTCTTTTGTTGTTCTGTTTTCTTTCAAGATCAAAAATACAACAAATGAAAGCATTTATCTGTATTTTCGACTGATGAGAACTATGCATATACATTCATAAATCAGTCAATTTTGTATTTTATTATGAGATATTTTATTCTAATGTGATCAGTGACTCAAGCACTGATGGACCAAAGAGCACGTATTTCGACATTTGCAGTAAAAACGTGAAATATAAATTCTCAGAAAATACATTTAATACCAATATATTGAAACGTCTGTTTATATACTCCATTAATAAAGGAGTCCAGACATTGGAAAAATATCAGTCCACATGCGTTTTATATTTAATATGAGGGAAATACACATGCATGCATGCGTGACACAAACATTTTTTAACTTTTAGGTAGCAAAATATGTTTTAGTAATTCTGTCAATTACACTAAGGTTGTTACATTGTGTGCTGTATATTTGCTTCCTATTTATTAAATACGGGCAATTGATTGATAAAACATTGATCAAAATGAAGATAAAATGTATAAAAAAAATAATATCTTTTAAAAAGAGTTTTCCATAAATAACTGGCAATAAAATTCTAAAAAGTGTGTCTAATGTGATTGGCTTAACTGATTTGATTTCGGGTGCGGGTCGGGTGTCATTTCTATTTCAAGCGGGTCGGGTCGGGTCGGGTCGGGTGCGGATTTTAATTAGTGCTGCTGTCGGAAAACGGGTCGGATGCGGTTTTAAGCACTGCGGGTACGGGCGGGTGCGGATTTACAAAATTGGACCCGTGCAGCTCTCTTCCTCAAAGCTCTTCTTGCCCATATTTTATTCTCCTCTATACTGATTTTTAATAAGCATTGCATATTGTTTCATTGCTATCCTGTCAACTCTCAAATTTCTGTGTCTTTTAGGCAAAGCAACATCAGTTATCTCAGTTCTTACCTCCCTGTGTCTGCAGGATATGAAAGCTGGGATGCCCTTAAACTTTTGATTTCAGTTTTAATGAGAGTAAGACTAAGGCAAAAGTGTTTTGGCCTGTACAGTAGCTACAGCAGGTACATGAAGCATAAATCAAATGTTGGGTATCATGGCTATGTTAAATCCTAAGTAAAAACCAAAAAGGGATGCATTTGATTCTACTTTGAAATATGATAATCAGATAAATGCAGTGGTAAACTAACTCTTAGCGAAGGTTAAGTGCTTTTTAGCCTTTTCAGAGTTTGAAAAAGATACATGCTTTTATCTCATCTCGTTTAGATCTGCAGTCACCACAGATCACTGTCTTAAGAACACAAAGGGGAGAATTAGAATTTCTGACATGAAGATGATGATGATGCCTCACAAACTTTTAAGCTTCTCCAGGCTGCAGTTTCTCGTTCATCAAAGATCTTCTGCATCAAACCAGTTCTCCCTCTCTCTCATCAAACACCAACTCGATCCTCAACAAACTGACACAGGACTCTCTCTTTCAGATGGGCGAGACATGCAAGTATCAAGTTTAGTCTTATTATTTGATGCAGTGAGAATTACTCACCTCTTTTCAAAAGATGTGTTGAAAATCAGGATGATTCATTCAGGCTGTTGATCTGCTGTATTGCAGATTTTGGCAAAACTGCATGATTTTATTCTTTATTCTGCTTAACTTTATTCTGCTTAAACTTTCCTAGTCATGCCGATTGTTGCTGCATGCTCTTAAATAATATTGGTCAGTATTAGAATATTATTATCCATGGCCAAGAGTGTAATATATCTTATTATAGTAGGATTTTGGCTTTTGGCTTTCTAGCAGTATCATCGTCAAAACATTGTCAGCTTCTCATTGGCCGGAAGTATGCCAAGGGGACGCAGTGCCTCGTTCCCTTGTCAGGGAACTAAAACTGTACCTACAGGTAATTAGGCTGCCCCTGAGCATTCACTTAAAATAACTGCAACCTATGCTTAAATAAGACTGCATAAAGAATTATTGTAGTGTGAAAATTATGGGTATACTTATAAAGAAAGACAAAGGAAAAAATATGCAAGCCATGACACCATTCTCCCCTCTTATGTAATCAGCCTACTTAGTGCCACAGTGAGTCGAATCTCGCTGCAGAACTATGGAACTACACATGCAATTACTATCAACACATGCATCCCTATTACTTCATGTTAAAGGACTTATGATTCATGTCTGGTGGAATGGGTGAAAAGTGTTATACCCTTTTACTCAAGCGCAGAATATTACAGTGAGGCAGTGCATGTAATAAGTATTCATATTTTATCAGCATGCATGTTCCCTTGGAATCTAACCCTGGATGACCCATAGCAAAAAGTCTGAATACTAAATGTCAAAGTGACATTTCAGGTTTTTTCATTTGACTAAATGTTAAAGTTATGTTGTGTCAGTCCTGTGTCTTGTGTTTCGCTCCCCATGTGTTCCATGACCCAGTTTTCCCTCATGTTTAATTATGTTTCATTAGTTCCAGGTGTGTCTCGTCATCCCATAGTCCAGTCATCTGTATTTAAAGTGTTTCATCCTCTTAGTATATTTGTCCGGTTTTGAATGTCATCTTTCCAGGTACAGTACGTGTGATTTTCCTGGTTCCTCAAAGATTATTGAAGTCTCCGTGTTTGAATTCAACTCCTCGTCTCCTCGTTCCACACTCCCTCACAGTAGTGTGCGTGACTTGTTGTTGTCGTTTTGTTTTGGCTTTGTTGTTATGGGATTTGAAGTGTAGGAAAACATATTTTAAAGCATTTAAGCATAAAGGGTAATGCACTTATTACATACCTTTATCACTTCTGCTCTTAAAGGTGGAGGACATTATTTACATTCATTGATCTGGCAGATGCTTTTATCCGAAGTGCATCAATATTATTATTATCTACCAGCTCACAACATAATGCACAATAAATTATTCATACTGACCTTCCTGTTCCTGATGCTTAACACTGCTTTGCACCTTGTAAACCTTCTTTTTATTTTTACTTCGATGAAGTCCTCTGGACTTTGATAATAAGACAGTTTTTTCTGTAGTGAGCCTGGCCTGTTGGTGTTTCTGAGCTTATCAGTGCATCAGTCCTACTTTTTTATACATTTATGCAAGTGAAAAACTTTACAATCAAAGTGTCTAAATCACAGACTTTCTATTCATTACCCCCCCCCCTCCCAATCTAGATGATTTAGATTCTCGTTTTTAAAACCATGCAGCATTTTGTTTGACAGAGTGAGAATCCAATGCTTTTATTTGAGTCTAAACCCCTGCCTTTTGCTTGCTTTCTTATGCAATGAGATAATCACTGCGACTATGCCTGCATCTCTGCTTCTCTCAGTTCAATCAGCAGTGCGTCTCATCTGACGTCATCATCACCTTTTAACTGTGAGATTTATTTCTACTGTAATAGAATATTGAAGAAACAATGCAGACACTGACTGCTTTTTGCCAGATATATCTAAACTTCATCCCTCTCTTTTTTTTCAGCGGAGAAGGAGATTGTTAGTTAATAACAGCTTAAATTGACAGACAAATAAATATTGGCCGAGAAAATATTTCTGGGAAAGAAAACAACAGCATACAGTTTTGGAGGTGCATAAAATACAGAATTGTATTTTATTTTTTTCTGGCATATAAACAGCTATATAAGATTCACAGAATATTTCACAGTATCCCAGCTTCTGTAACATATTCTGTGAATTAGACGAGAGCCTGTAGTTTATCACTGACTAAAGCTGCAGCTCTTTTGCTTTTCACTAATTAGATCACGTCTGTTTGAAATGCACATTATTATTATTTTTTCTCTCCCCCAGCACATATACAGGATTAGTTTGTTCATCAGCGCCCTGATTGTTCTGTGAAGATAAGCCTCTTTTAAACCAGTTAAAAAGGGGAGAATAAAAAGGATCTTCGGTGTCTGGACGGGTTTGCAACACAGCTTGACAGAGCTAGTTATGTAACTGTCATGGAGCTTAGACGTAAAACCGAGGAAAAATAAGGTTTTTCCACATTTGAAGGTCAACCAAATTCGGTTTAAATTCCGTTTAAAACGACCTTTAAAATGCAAGCGATTTAACAACAATGCTTAATCATTATTATGTTCTTTTCCAAATTTAAGGGGCAAGGATTTAAAAAAAGTCACATGCGTTTGATTAGGGAGACTTACAAAATGTGCAATGCCAGGGGGCTCCAGAAATAGAGTCGGGAACCCTACAAGACTGCAAATGCTATTTGTGCTAATACATTGCAAAAATCATTTTTGAATAAAAAAATCTAAATGCAAAATAACACACATTTTAATGACCCTTTTGTGCATAATCAACATTTGTACATAGAGGTCCCTGCCCTGTGCTGAAGCTATTTTAACCATCTTTTGGCAAGCTTTCTTTCTGTTCATGGTTGCTTGTGATTTGCATATAAGTCTCAACAATGCATGAAAGAGACAGAAGGAAAAGAGAGATATAAAAAACGCTGCCCTCAAAGAGAAGCCTGGGAATGTTCCCACTGTGCAGAGATAAAAGGCAAACAGACATCTCATATCATCATTTTTTTTTTCGTGCACCATTTGTTCCATTACAGGCAAGCAGACTGTCAGATGAGATCTCCTGGCAGATTCAGCCTTTGAGGTGCTGCGCTGTGCTCTCATTAGGGACAATCTAAGCACTGAGCTGCTTTGAAGTCCGTGAGCTGAGAATGAGATAAATGCATTGGAGATGACGCAGCTACTTCAGTCAAACATTCACAGCATCTGAGAGAGATACACTTCCCTGTACCTTCTAGATTTCATTTGAAAAAAAAAAAAACAGCAACAGGAAGAAATCATTTTTAGTTCAAAAACACATTCCGCCTCTGCAGCTTTGACATCAGTGATCAGTTATGCGTAAGGGATTCAAAATTATGTTCTCCTTAATTCATACATTTCCCTCTTTATTTATTTTGCAATTTACTGCAGTATAGACAATACAGAACATGCTCGTGCTGATGGTCATGAATAATAATATATATATTTTTTAATCTAACATTAGGGTTTTGCACAAGAATTATTTTTATAATAGAGTATATTTCAGAAATTGCCAGTGTACCAATCATATATCACAATACTATACTAGATACTGTATATATATACCCTTGTATTTCTCTTGTGCTTTTATCTGTTGGTGAATGTAATGGTTGGAATCTGAAAATGGTGAGAGGTGATTCTATTTGTATATGCATGTCTGTTCACCCAGTGTTTTTTTTACTTTTTTACGGTTACTTGTTATAATCAATAATGCTTTTTATCATAAAATTGCATACAGCAATCACAGTTTTGGCTATAGAAAGTCTGTTTGGAAGCTATCTGGCTATTCTTCTTTCATCGCCACTACTTTGTTGAGCCATGGGTTAATGTGATTGAATGTTATCAGTATGTTTCCCCAAGATGAATGTCTCCTCTAATGAGTTTTGCAAAACCCATCAAACACTTTCATCTGGTGTTTTTGACAGCAGGTCATGGGAGCCGTTTGGATGATGCCTTATTAGTAAACACAGACAGTAATGGTCCTTGACTTTGACTTTGCTGAGTATGCTAAATTAGGGTGTTTTTACAGCAATTTGCCAGCAGAAAAAAGACAGACTGTTGCTTAGGGGCTTCATCTAATGCAGGTCGTAATGAATACAAATTGAAATGGTGGACCACGGTAAGCATAATTTGGGAGTAGTCCATCAGAAAAGTGCCCTGTCAGTAGAAAGAGTAGGCTCAGTATTTATGAAAGACTGCAGGTGTAGGTACCCTAATGATACCATCAGTAACCGAGAAATAAGGAAGGAAGTGTTGTGTCAGAAAAGCGCAAATAGGTTACCGCGCTCTCATCATTAACTTTTTAAAAAGGGAAGTCTTTAAAGGTGCATTAGGAAAGATTATTATAAAAACATAGAACAACTACAGAGATTCTGCAGTAAATAAGGAAAAGCAACCAACAAAGCCTGTGCAACAACTATAACTATTAGCTATAGACAGATATGCTGTGCACAGAATAGCCTTGGCTAAAGAACACATGAAGACATGTTACACTCAATTAGGTCTGTCCAGTTACATGCAAGATACAGTAACACTTTATTTTACACTGTCCTTGTTACAGTGTAATCATGCATTTAAGTACTGAGTAATATTAATTAAGTACATGTACTGTACTTACTATATGGTTAGGGTTGGGATTAGAGTTTGGCTTTGGAAACATGCTAGCAAGATGCTAGTCACTTGCTTGCTGGAAACATGCTATTTACATGCTTATCATGCTCATGACATGCTAGTCACTTGCTAATCATGCTAACAACATACTAATCACTTGCTAATCATGTTAAAAACATGCCGGTCACTTGTTAATCATGCTAACAACATACTAGTCACTTGATAATCATGCTAACAACATGCTAGCAATAAGCTAGTCATTTGCTAATCACGCTAATAACATGCTAGAAACATGTTAACAAAATGTTAAAGACATGCTAGTCACTTGCTAATCATGCTAGCAGGATGCTACTTGTTAATCATGCTAACAACATGCTAGTGACATTTTAGTCACTTGCTAATCATGCTAGGAATATACTAGTCACTTGCTAATCATTCTGGAAACATGCTAGTGACTTGCTAATCATGCTAATGACATAAAAGTGACTTGCTAGTCATGCAAGCAACATGCTAGTCACTTGTTAATCATGTTAGCAACATGCTAATCACTTGTTAATCATGCTAACAACATGATATTGACATGCTAGTCACTTGTTAATCCTGCCAACAACATGCTAGTCACTTGCTAATCATTCTAGCAACATGCTTGAAACATGATAACGACATACCAGTAACTTGCTAATCATGCTAGTCACTATTTTCAAATTAGTTAAAACTGAAAACCCTCAAACTTTAAGCTTTTAAAACTACGTCTAACTTCCTGGCTAGGCTTTTTCATGCCAACTTAAAGTTTGCCTACAAACTTTACTATGTAGTTGTTATTATAATATTAAGTATATATGACATGTAACATTTATTAATAAGAACAAAGCCTAGCCCAATTGCAAATGTTTTTGCTCCAATTGTTATATCTTTTCTACAAATCCAGTCACTCGGAGACACTCGGCCTGAACTTGTCCCATAGGCTGCTCTGCCCATGTCAGTGTATCTGGGATTGTGCTCTTGCTGGGTGTTTTTGCTTGAGAAATGACTGCTCCTTGTGATTCCTCTCTTAGAAGCCACATGCTTTTCCCAGTCTGCAGTGTTGTTGAGGGACGTGCAGATTGTACAGTACAGCCATGTTGTTTTTCATTTGCTTGATTTTCTGACTCCTAAATCCTTTGATGTTCGGATGGGAGAAATATTTTGTTTTTCCCCTCCTCCTTTCCAGAGTACTTTCATAGTAGCCACAGCACACTCCACCTCACTTTCTGTTTGCAGGTATCTTAGACTACTGGTAATGTGTGTGAAACCGTACTTTATAAAGTGTACAACAGTACTGTGGCTCGTTATCAGACATAACAGTGTCTGGAATTCGGTGGCGACTGAATGCTTCTTACTGGGCTGTAATGACTCTGTTGACTGTGGCGACATTGAGATGTGCTGCTTCACTCAGTGTTGGGGAAGCTACTCTGAAACTGTAGCTTGACCTGCTACTAGCTACTTGTAAAGTTATTTAGTTAAGTTATATTCAAGCTACCCTTCTGAAAAAGTAGCTAGCTATACTACAAGTTACTATCAAAAATTAGCTGGCTACAGCTGGCTTTTTTAGTTATTATTATATTATTATTTTACAATGAACATTACAAATAACTGAATAATTGTTAATGAAGAATTATAATGAAGTTATAAGTAAAATATTTGAGGTTTAAAACATAGTGTGATGCAATCATGATAATTTAATGTAGGCTGAATTCGGGATCTGAATTCAGGAAGGAAGGATCTCTTTCATCATGGGAAAACACAATTCTATGGCCCTGAGGAGCAGCTCTCCAGCAATGGGCAGGTTTTCTGTTTCAGGCCAGTATTGTTCTGGATGAGTTAAGCACAGTTGGAGTTTGCCTTCTGATTCTTTATTACATTCAGCCTGGCTTCTGTAGCTGAATAGCTTCACATTACAGCATCCATAAAAACTTTAACATACTCAAATTATCCTTTCTTGCTTCTGTGAATATGTGTTTCACACGAGCTGTTGATATTGTGTCTGAATTACGTACCCAGTACTGCCAGTACTGAGAATCGAACAAGTCTAACTCCAACCATTAGGCCACGTTTCACAATGGAGTTTGCCAGAAACCTGAGGTAGTATCCAGTTTTGTGAATACCCTGGCTTTTGCAAATATTGTGAATGCCTGTTCAACAGCCAGGAGGATAATTATTACTTGTCACACCCACTTATTTACATGAGTCAAATCAATGCACAGCTGGATTTTTGTCTAGGGTCTTGGGCTCTACAACCATGCTGATACACCACAGGGTGGGTTGAGTCAACATTGGAAATCACCCCCATGTCCTCCATGCATTTCAGCTACACTCACACCTACACTTACACTCATGTTTGGATGTCCTCCTTTTGTGTTTCTGTGTGGAATGCGTTGTATCAGTGTGAGGAGACCTAATAGTGGCTTAGACCCGGCAACTTAGTCCTGTTTTATTTTGTATGCTTAATTGACCTTTAAATTGTTCTTTAACATCCATTCTATGCTGAAAAGCTGAAGAGTCCTGTGATTTATCTTGGAAAAGCTTCTGCTTGGAATTGACCTATCAGTAAGCCCCTCCCCTCGGACGCAGATGGGCCAATGGTTTTCGTGTATCAGTTGCAGGGGGAGCAGAACTTTAAGTTTCTTCACCATAGAGAAACATTGGAAGATCTGAAGCTTGCATGTATTTGATGATGTTTATGTGACAAAAATGGGAAAACAATGTGCCTGGGGTACTTATAACACTGATCCCTGGTATCCTGAGAGGATGGGCAATATCAATTATTTTTTTACATTTCCTAAAAACAAAACAGAGCAAAAAAGCATTCAATCCCAATCACAATGAAGACGAAAACGTTCATTTTCTGGTTGCCATATTCTCATTAAATTGCAATTCTCATCTGCTCAAACAGAACGTTAATATCATCTTGTGCTTTAGCAAGGGTTCTCTGGATGAAGCTGATGCTAAAGTTAGTGAGTCAATGCTAACGCACAAAAAAAATAGCAAACTGTTCTAACATCACGTACACAAAAACGAAGGTCTACATTTCAGTGCCTTTCCATATTAAACTGGTTAAATGTAAATTAATGTAATTTTACTCTATGGTACATGAACAGTGTTGATCCGGGATGTTGTCGTTACAATAACAACTGTAACATGGGACTTCTCCTGTTTGCACTGTGATTTGTATTTTTACAAATTTATTTTGAAATATTTTATATATCCTTCCATGGCATATTTAAGTCCCACTTGAATGATGGTCCTTCTGTGTCGAAAATGTATCAAAAACCTCTTGGGACAAGGTTTTCACACTGACAGCTGTCATTGTAAGACAGTAGCAACTCCGTTTGTTTGTCCAAGTAAGCAACAGTAACTAAGCAGGACGGGGCTTACCTGTTGTAGCAATAAGCTTCTATAGTCTTTCGGGCAAAGAATTGACTCATGTCTTTATTCAAATTTCAACCATTTACTGAATGTTCTTGTAAAATAAACAGAAACAAAAAAAAACTCTGCTGTTGCTTTGTCTATCTTTCTTTCTTAAAGGGAGCGCCCTTCCTTAGTTAGGTGCTTAAAGGCAATCCAATAAGAGAGCAAACCATTACAAAATAAAGATGGGGGGGGGGGGGGTAACTAATGTAAATATAAATCTAAACATATTAAAATCATATCTACTCAAACACTTCTAACTTTAATGTTAATTGTAATTATTTTAATTATGGCTCTTACATTACTGATAGGTCAATTGATGTAACAGCAGCCGCTGTGTCCGACATTCAGCCAAAGGTTCCCCTACCAGTCAAACATTTGACTGAATTTGTTGCTTGTTATCTTAAAATCCCTTTGATTTAAAAGAAACATGGTGACTCAGTAGTGCTGATCACAGTGGTTAATAGAATGAAGTTTGTTAATAGAATGCCTAGACTCTGCTAGGCAGTGCTGGAATGGTTTTGAATGATTTTTTTAAAGAAAACTGATATAATAAGGAGAGCGCAGGTGTGTACATTTGTTTATAATATGATTTTCTTTCTCCAGGAGATTACGTGGTTCTGACCGTCTTCTTTGACTTAAGCAGAAGAATGGGTTATTTCACCATCCAGACATATATCCCTTGTACCTTGATCGTTGTTCTGTCCTGGGTTTCATTTTGGATCAACAAGGATGCAGTACCAGCCAGAACTTCTTTGGGTAAGACTCTCTGTTTACATTCTACATGATAAACAAACTTTGTGTTATGAAACACAAGTTTTTTCTGTCTTTTTATATACAGTAAATATAAACGTCCTTAAAACAAATTCACTTGAGAATAAAAATTATGTGTAAATTTAAAAAACGTAATTAAGATCTCATCTTGTCTTACCTATAAACACCATTTGTCTTATTCAGCAATTGCAATGACTTCTGACGTCAGTGTTTTACCCTGAATTATTTGCTATGCTGAAACAAAAATATAAATATCAGACCTAAACTCTTAATTTTTGTTTAATATGTAATTTAAGTCTTCTAGATGTGCAAAATGATGGGCAGTTACACACCAGTCTACACCAACTTATTGGCAGATGGCACAAGCTCTGCCCACCGAGGTGTTGCATCAATGATGCCTCATAATGGAGCACTCACAGTTCCGATCGTTTGCTCTCCTGTTGCCAGTCCTTAGTCAACCACACCCTTTCTGCCACATACTGGCCTCCCTACTCAAGCCAGTAAACCGTCCGGCCTGTAGCACCCCATTCCTGGAGAGGTAGTCTGCTACTGCCATCTGTGCCCCCATCTTGTGGCCCACCTTGAACTGAAAGGACTGTAGTGCCAGATACCAACAGGTGATCCACACGGTGATGTCCTGCACATGCAGTGTTTGGCCTAAGTATTCTGTCTAAGATGGTGGGTGTGGGTTCCATGAAGATCCTGAAAGAAAGCATCACAAATGGGTGTAATCAAAATGTGTTTGGACTGAGGCAATAAGTAGATGCACCACCAATCCAGGGTTCATTTTAAATTGCTGCTGTATGTGAGCAATACAACTGGCAAGACTACATCTGTAAATTCATCTTGCAGTTTGGCAAGTGAGCTAAGAGAGTGAGAGGTGATCCTATTGTGGAAGCGATGAAAACAATTGCACTTTGAATTCGCCTTTCAAAAAGTTTTGAAGACTGCCATCATCAGTGCATTCAGAAACTTCTCCTTCCATTGTTTAAGGAGGTTGAGATGGTACACTTGACATGCCCTGCTCCCAGAACGCCCACCACACACCAGCTTATTGGTAGAGAGAAGACAAAGTGATGAAGCCAATCAGAAGATATGGGCATTGTTAGAAGGCCATGATGGTCAGAGGCCAATGGGCAAATGTTTTCCCAGGAGGTCTCCCATCAAGGTACTGACCAGGCTCAACCCTACTTAGCTTCAGTGGGTGACCAGTCTTGGGCTACAGGGTGATATGGCTGCCGGCAGGTTCCCGAGTTCAGTTGGAAAAAAGTACTATACTGAAAAGGGCTGAAATGTACCTGAAAGTACTGAAGTGTTCTTAACATCCGAACCCCACCTACCATGTCCCTGACTTTTTTCCAAAGAGGCATCTGCACATAGACTCTCCCTAAATAATTGTAGCTAATCCTTCCCTAAAATTAGCATTTGCCAGAGGCACTAACCACCACCTTTACTCTATGCATTTGTCCCCAGACAAGCAGACAGGCACCAGGGGGTAGTCCACCACATCCCTGTGTACACATCAGTCTTTAATTTCATGACTGGACAATGATCCTGGAAATGACCTGGGTCCGCACATTGCTGGCAGCCTGAACTGGCTCCCCCACTGCCATAATGGCAGGAAGGTGGCAATACTCTGGTGAAGAGAGAGAGTAGCTGAAAAAGGAGAGGTGGAAGCCACTGTTCCAGACTTGTCCCCAAATGAAACAGTAAGGGAGGCATGCTACTGCACAACCTGGGTAGAGGGAGAGGTTGAGGGTTGAGAAGAGGAAGGGAGTAAGGGAAGGACTGGAGAGGTAATGCAGGAGAAAGGGGGGAGAAAGGGGGCACATCAGGTGGTGGCACTGGACCCATTTGGCTACATCTTTTCGAAGCTCAGCAATGAGCTGGACCACCAGATTGGCAGGTGTCACAGACCTGCTGGATCATCACAAATGGCTGACTGTTTTTTCCCCAGTTCGATGGATGCACTGCTGCTTTTGCTCTAGGGTGTGATCCAAACAGGATGACCTGCTTGAGATTCATAATCCAGGAAGTTCTGCATGGTTATCTGTTGAGATGCTACTCCGGACACCAGCAGATGAGGCATGCCTGTCACTGAGCATGCAGCCATCCACATGCCTCTGCTGTCTTCTCGAATGACACTACAAATGCATCTAGTTTATCCTGTGGACCATTTTTGCTGAGTGGCACATGGGTAACAATGGACTCTGTCTACAGCCCTGCCTTTCTGGCTCATCATGCTCCACAGCATCTGCCAGTTCATCCCGGGTTTCAACACCACTGTCGCAAGTTTGGAGTTGTGCTAAGAAGAAGGTCTGAAGTCCAGGGAGTGAAGGCTTCATCCTCAGATTGTGAGCCAGAATTTCTACAATAGCAGAAATTCAAAAAATCAGACTTGGATCTAATTGGATCTTTTCATTCAAGATGACTCAGTGTCCCGTTTGGTTTTCTCCTTGAGCACTGCTGAGCTTGGATGCACTAGCACAGGATTCACCCGAGGCAAAATTGTATGACTTTACACCAGAGGTGTCAAACTCAATTCCTGTAGGACCAGAGCCCTGCAGAGTTTAGATTCAACCCTAATTAAACACACCTGATCCAACTAATCAAGCCCTCCAGGCTTATTTGAAAACTACCTGGTATGTGTGTTGGAGCAGAGTTGGAACAAAACTCTGCAGGGCTCTGGCCCTCCAGGAATTGAGTTTGACACCCCTGCTTTACACCAATGGGCCTCCAACCAGAAGCCCTTTGAAGAGTATAGATTTTGTGTCATTTCTAGATGAACCTCCTACCTTTCAGGAAAGATATGGTTTCTCTGTCCCAGTGCAGGTTTTGGCATCCTCAGCTGAAGATATGGAGGCTTTGGATTTGGCCCTATTCTGACTCTTTAAGTGATTATTTCTTTTAGTCTTGTCTTTGTACAGTGGGATATAGCCAAACCACAAACATGACCTTGCTATGTAAAAGATACATATCACAGATAACCTCACTAATCCATATGCAACAGATATTGAAATCTCCTTGTTCTTATTTGAGTATTATTTACTTTGCTCCCCAGGAATCACGACTGTGCTTACCATGACCACTTTGAGTACCATTGCTAGGAAGTCCTTACCCAAAGTGTCGTACGTCACCGCTATGGACCTCTTCGTATCAGTGTGCTTCATCTTTGTTTTCGCCGCTCTGATTGAGTACGGAACGCTCCACTACTTTGTGAGCAACCGCAAGCCCAGCAAAAACAAAGACAAGAAGAGGAAAAATCCTGTGAGTACACTTCCGGAACAAGTCATTATCGATGAATTATCGACTACCAATACAACATTATAAAGTCTTTTAACTACTAGTATTTCTATTTACTACTAGTATTTCTAATTCTAAGATTAGCCTATTTGAGAACTGCAATTGTTAGGGTTTTTTAGGGTTGGGATTAGCTGCTAACTTTAAAGTCTATTCAAGATTGAGTTCTTCAAAGTACTCCAAATAATAACACTCTTCCACAAGTTAGCAAGCTACCTAGACAGCATTTCTAGGCTCAGTGTGCTCCCAATGTGAAGATGATATCTCGCTTTGGTAAAATTCTAAGGCAGCTTCACTTCTGGATGAGAATGATATTACTTTGAGTTCAGTGTCGGATATTTTATGTTTAAATGCATAAATTGAGTTTTGTAGTTAAATAAACCTGCCTAAAAAGCTGCCAGAAAGTGTCCAGAAGGCATGTGAATTATGTGTAATTGGTACAGTTTTGTGTTTTTAGCTTAGCAATTAAGTCTTTATTGTTAACTCTGTAGGAATCCACTTTGAGTGCTTTGTGTGAGGAAAGCAATTTGTGATGCAGCTAAGAGTGATCGTTGATTGTCTATGAAGAGCATTTCTAATCAGTCACTAATGGGTTTCCATTACACCTGAGTAGGCGGTACACCATGAGACAGCTCACTAGGTTTTGGAACATAAGTGTCCATACTAGAACCTTTTTCTCTGAACTTCCTCTACATGTGGTCAGATTTGCAATCGTGGACCACCTCTGTCAAACAGTGTCACTGAGCAGTGATGTCCTTAATCTGAATCATTTCAGCAGCACATTTGAAGTGCAGCCTTAGATTTTCATCTCAGCAGGGCGTTCATATCCGTAGTGTGAGGAGGGCTGATCTCAGCAAATGGGTCGTTCCACTTTCAGATGATTAAAGGGGTGCCAGAAATGTCTTATTTGATTAGGGGGTTTAGAATATCAGGCAGATTAATGAGTAATGATTTTCAAACTACATTCGACAGTTCGGTTCCCAGTCAAAGGCACGCTCTGAAGTAAAACTCTTCAAATAAAAGACCAAGAAGCTTTTGC
Source organism: Carassius carassius (assembly GCF_963082965.1). NCBI lineage: Eukaryota > Metazoa > Chordata > Actinopteri > Cypriniformes > Cyprinidae > Carassius > Carassius carassius. The sequence continues at coordinate 29,484,831 of NC_081790.1, forward strand.
TGAAGAAGAGTTTTGATCCCTGCAGAGTTGAAGAGTACCAGTCTCCTCCTTAGATGATTATGTTCGTCTTTTGTTCTTTGGTAGTGATTGTTTGCCCTTATGTGATTAATTCTGGCAGTTCTAATAGTTTACACTATATGTGATTGCATTTTAGATCATATGTGAAATTAATGCACTTTGTAGATGTGTTTTCCTTAGGAATGAGCAGTCATTTCTAGTCTGTATTTTAAGATATGCAGTGAACCTCTTAATATATGCTGCCTTGCACACCCTTCATCTGTGTCTATATATGTGTGTGAGGTTGGAGTAATCTGTTCTCTTTCCACTTTCAGATACTTTTTTGCATTATACTGTATGCCCGTTTTATGTTGTTGTTGTTGTTTGTTTGTTTGTATTTGTTTGTTTCAATTTCAAATTTTCTTTTGTTTCCTGTGTGGACAAAAGCTCCTGCGGCTCTTTTCCTCAAAGGTATATTGCTCATGTAAAGTTCACTAATAATGCATGTTTCTGCATTCTGCGCAACCACACTGCTCTTGTGTCTGGTCTTTAGATTCACTGCACTAACATCTAGTCAGTTTAGCACTGAACCTCCTGTGCTGTGAATAGCAGTGGGGCACACTCACCTCTTATTTTACTTCAATGCAATAAAACCACAGCGATGGCTGAAAGACTTGCTTTATTTTTTTAATTAAAAAGTGGCCGCCTTCCTCCTTCTCTGTGTGTTTGAGGCTTTAAACCTGACAGAAATAGTCGACAGAGCCTTAACAGCTTGAAACAGACAACCACACTGATTAGCTTTATCCCAATTAAAGAGCATGAGCCCAATGGCTTTGGCGGATTTAGCCATAGTTATCTTTTAAAAGTCAATGTGCATGAGGGCACAGGCCTACATTTAGCTTCTATTAAGAATTAAAAGATAGTTCTCAAGAATTCGGAAAAAAAGAAAATAGATCAATGTGAAATTAACATACCAGACTATTCCAGTGGTTCTCAACTAGTTTTGCTTCAGGACCTTGATTTTAAAAAATGTGACAAATTATTCATTTTCTATACAAATTACATCTTAAATTTTGCCAAATTGATGTGAGTATGCACATAACTGTGTATTCCTTACTTTGTTCTAATTATGAATTTCTAGTAGGCTATTCTAAGTAAGTGATTTTATCATATTACATATTAATGTGTTTATTGTTTCCTCCTGCGATCCTTTCAGATGTACAATCTATTTTTGTATCACAGCCCACCAGTTGTGATCCACAGTTCAAAACAAAATAAAATCATAAATGTAGATAAATAATGTAAGACGGAAGAGGAACTTTCTCTTTGAAGGTTGTCGTATTTCATTCAGTTAAAGCTGTGAATTCCACTGTATTTGTTTCTTTCCACATAGCAAGCTATTTGTGCTCTTGTGCTTTCCAAACGCTTCTGCGAAACCCTTTGAGAAGCGAGTCACATGACCTGTTTCCGCACAGCCTCAGGTGGCTCTGTCCTAAATGCTGCATAACGTGCACCCGGAGAAGCCAGCGTGAACAGCTGGTCATGCTTCGTTTTTCAAAGGGATCTGAAGCACTCTTCCAGTGCTGGGCAAAATGATTGTGAATCCAGAAATGTGGATATGTCCCAATGATCCCATGGTTTTGATGGGAAATATTTACATGGAGGTCTCATAACATTTGTGTATTGCAAGTGCGTTTTTAGACTTATATTTTAGTACTGATGCTGGCCAAGATTTAAGACTGAAAGTATATAATATCATATTATTTAGCAGTTCTGTGTTGACACTTAGTACCATGTTAGACAGAAGCCATGTGGTCTCACATGGGAAATGTTGCTGTAGTGACTTACATGAAGTGGCCTTAACTACTGTGTACTTACATTTAAATTAATAATTTGGTACAATGCACTTATTGTGTACATACATGTTTGTACTCACATTTTAAAAATACCTGCATGTAATGTGTTTTGCAGTAAAATATGAACAACATAAGTACATTGCACTTATTTTCTGATGTATGTGCATAGGATTTAACGCCACTTAATAAAAAGTGGGACCCCATTCTAGTAAATAAATAATAAAGTTATGCTTTATTTTTGCATGGTGCATATACTAGTGTAATATAATCATTGCACAACAAATATAAAACACAGGCAGATAAATGTGCAAAGAAAAACCATATACATAATTTACTTTTTAAGTATTAAAGAAAGAAAGCAAAATCAAGAAGCCTGTTTTACAGCCAACTATTGCACTCTACCTGCAATATTAGGTGCAAAGTATCCACTGACAGACGTTTGAACGCAGCCCCTGACAGCTGGTCGAGATGTCGGACTCTTACTGTTTCTGTTTTCTCTTCTAAAAGCAGGCCCCCACTGTGGACATTCGCCCGCGTTCGGCCACCACCATCCAGATGAACAACGCCACCCACATGCAGGAGCGGGACGAGGAGTACGGCTACGAGTGTCTGGATGGGAAGGACTGCTCCAGCTTCTTCTGCTGCTTTGAGGACTGTCGCTCAGGAGCGTGGCGGCACGGCCGCTTGCACATCCGTGTCACTAAGATAGACTCTTACGCCCGCATTTTCTTTCCTACTGCATTTGGTCTATTCAACGTAGTTTACTGGTTTTCCTATCTCTATCTTTAAAATATTTAGAAAAAAATAGGTTGGCCTTATTTTATGTTACAGATTCCAGCAAGACCCTTTCTTGGAAACATGCACCCACTGAAATAAAAATTAGTTGCATTGTGTTGTTGTTGTTTTACCATTCTATGTAAGGTTTTTTTGTTTGTTTGTTTGTTTTTTTTACGTGAATTTTAGGATGTTGTGTGTGTGTGTGTGTGTGTGTGTGTGTGTGTGTGTGTGTGTGTGTGTGTGTGTGTGTGTGTGTGTGTGTGTGTGTGCGCATTTATGTAATGTGTTATTGTCAGTTTGTCTATGTTTACATCTTTTTTTTTTTTTTTTTTTTTTAAGTAAAAATACATTGTGCATAAAGCAAAAGTTGTAGCAAAAAAGAAAACAAAAAAGCGCAGACGGGGAGGTCGATGAAAACCTGCATCTGTAAGATTATTCCTGAATCGTGTAGAGCAAACAGGAGAAGATCTGAGGACTGCATGCCTACATGTCCTTTTAGCCCCTAAAGAGCAAGCACTAAAGAGATTTTGGGAAACTTCTTCAAATGCATGGCTCTCAGGCCTATGTGAGGTAAAAGCAATCAATCAAATATAAATAAATGTGTCAGAGAATTTCTTTGTATACACTCGTATTTGCTCTTATTATTTGTGCGTTCTGTGGTCACGGCTGGTAAAACGTACAGATGTTGTAAATAGATGAATACTGTATAATGTAGTGATCATACTGCATGCACCTTTTAGGCCAAAAATGAGCAAAAGTCTTCTATTGTCATCAATTAATGAAAAGCAAAAAAGGGTCAGGAAAGCTTAACTAGAACCGTTCAGGCTACATTTTACATCATTTCTTGCCACTATTAGATGTCATTCATTCCCACAGTAAATACACAATGATATTATTACATGTATAAATAAGTACTGTATTAATTTTTTTGTATAATTTTGGGTATCAGTATGAGCCTCCTTTCCATTCTTGGATATATAACAAAATTAGTAATATACACATGTAACAGAATGTTGTCCAAAAAAAAAATGTCTTTATGTATTTTTATTTTTGATTCGTGTATTAATTTATGTTGTAATAATACATTTGGCTCAAACGTAGGAGGAGGGTCACGCTTGCACTCAATACTATACATTTCAGTTGACAAAAAACTAAACTGCTTATTTCAGTGAGTTGAGTAAATAATCTGTAGATGGATATGTTTATGTGTGTGTTACTCAGCTTCAGTTTTGTTGCATTTAGAAAATGACATGCATGCATGTAGTAAATATTATATTTAGACAGAGCATTAACATGAATACATGGGAAACAAATTACAAACTGTCAATAATAAAATGTAACATATGCAAGCACGACCAACTTTCTATTTTAATAACCCATTAATTTCAGAAATCTCACCCCAGGTTAGTAACTATGCCTGTGATATAATTATGTTTGGTGTTGGACACCACTGCTCAAGTTTTATCACTGATAAATTCAAGTACAAAACACCTAAACAAATGCAACTAAAACACTGTGGATAAAAATCAGAGACTTGCCAAAGTATGAGGGTATAATCAGATGTATAGGTCAGTTCTCCAGTGATGGAGTTAAAATCAATGCTTTTTTTTCTTCCCAAAAAAAAAAAATCAACAGTTTAACTGTTTGCTAGCAAAAATGACGGATAAGCAAAATGTTTCAGCTACATCAGTAATACATAATCTAGACCTGTATACAGTTTGATTTCCAATCCCTATGCATTAACCTTCCACCTGAACAAACCAGCATATGGTACGCTTTTGTATTTTTTGCCTATTTATGCATCTTGATATTTTTGCATCATACACGTGAGCATGGTTAATTTTTGATTTGTTTATACTCGTATTAAAATTAGACTTCTGAAAAATCCTCTTTTGAGAAATATCAACTTTACTATCAGCCCTTTGTAGAATCAGTTTGTTGTTTGTGTGCCACCTACACTAGAATAATCACAATTATAGAGCGATGCTCGATTTGTTTCTCTTTTGAATAGCTATTCTGGATGTTTGTCCTGAAAACCAACAGCCACACCCTAGAGACATCACCTAGCCATTCGTAATGTACTGTTTATTATTTGCTGTAGGACACATGGATGTGGTAGCAATAGAAACTGTGTGAATGTGGATCGCTTTGGTGCCAAACTATGAATCCTTTTGCTTTCTACCATCGATTTAAATAGCTTATTTCAGCAAGCTTCCTGTTTTTACACCAAATGCTTTATCCATTTTGTTTTTTTATGAAATACAAAGAGAAAATTGGACATACTACTTGACATTTCCATGTCAAGTGCAACCTTAAGTGAAATTAAAAGCCCTTTTGTCTTCATTGTATTGAAATGCTGTTGATCATGCATGATAAATGTGGTTGTTAACCCTTTGTTTTAATACATATTATCAGTACTTTTAATGTCAAAATGCTATAATTTAATGCTGGAAATAAAGTCTCACTGTAAAAGCCACCATCGGGACATTACTCGAGATTTTCATAGAGCTAACCAGCACTTTTGTTTTGTTCTCACAATTTCTTGGTTGTTTTGAGGATTATTATTATTATTTTAATGTAAGTGTATTCTTTTCTGGCATAAAGAAAAACTCGTTTTACAATATCAAATAACAATATCAACTTGTATCAAAGAGAGCTCGTTTAGAAAAATGAATTAATAATTATTTACGACAAACCTCATGATGAAAATGCAAACAGTCTCAAGCTCTGCCGGCTAAGAGTCAGATTAAAATACACTTCAAAAAAAAAAATCACAAATCATGTTTTAAGACAACATCTTCTGCACTTACAGGCTAGGCTATTGTGTGTGTGTGTGTGTGTGTGTGTGTGTGTGTGTGTGTGTGTGTGTGTGTGTGTGTGTGTGTGTGTGTGTGTGTGTGTGTGTGTGTGTGTGCTGACATTACTGACATGCCTCCGACGCTTTCTTAATCAGAATGTAGTCTTATTTTAAGGTAAAAAGATGCACTATTTGAGAAGAAAATGTAAGATATGAAGACTTGTTTCCGGAGAATATTTCTTGATTTTTTATTTTTTTTTCCTCATATAAACCTGAATAGAGATTGTTTTATTTATGCTTAAAACAAAGGGGAAAATTTAGTTTTACACTTAGTTTTATTACATTATGCAATTTTGTTTCTAAGAGTAAATTTGTGTTTTGTATATGTGAAATCTGATCTAATGTGGTATCTTTTTTCTTTTATCTTGTTTGTTAAGTACAATAATTGTAACTGAGCTTTATTGCTAATTGTATCTTCCAAACATGATCTAAATTGTTAAAAGGTTTCATATTGTATAATTTCACTTAAGCGGCAGATGATTGTTTGGGTTTGCACAGAAAAAAATATTCGTATGGATAAAGCATTATTAAATTATGAATATGTTTATATATTATATAAATATATTTCTTTTCTTACTTGATTGCACAAATGTAATCAGATATATAAATGGATAAATCTCAGAAATTGAAAGTGTTTTAGTAACAAATACAACATTTGTGAAGAGCACATGTAAATAATAAATATTGTTACATACTTTATTGCCTGTGGGAAAAACTAAATCATTTACCATGCTTCTATAGCAGTAATGACAAGCTGCAAAGCAAAAAGATTGAAAGTAAGCTCTCAGCTGTTCAGCGTATCTATATATTTATGGAGTAGTGTGCTAAAAGGACACTGGTGATTTCATGTAAGGGTTTGCATTGTATTATTATATGTACTAAAATCCTTTTACTGAAGGAGAAGCACAGAGCTGTGGAATTTTTCAATAAAATATTGCATTCATAAGGTGTATGGATGTATTTCTTAAATAAGAAGAAGTACCAGAGATTTTTGTGATTGTATTCCACTACAATATTCATAACGAAATACCGTTGGGCAAATTACCAAAACAGTATTTGGTGCGAGGTATTTCCAGATTTTTTTTTTTTTTTTTTTGGAGAATAAGTCAACTGTGAAAGTGTAGTGCAGTTTTCATGGGTCTCAGTGCATGCAGGGTTATAAGGGAATAAAACAGCAGACAAAGTGGCTAAAGAAGCACTGAGAATGGATAATATTAGTGTAGCAGTCACTGCAAGCAGGGCAGAAGAAAAGTCTGTGATTATTAAGCAAGTTTGTAGGAGCAAATGGCAGAAATACTGGAAATCGTATAAAAAAATGTTTATAAAATACAAAGTAACAAAACAAGGTCAAATTAATCATCATATAAATAGGAAGGACTTTATTATATTTACAAGATTAAGAATGGGTCATACTTAATGCAACTCTTCATATAATCAGCAAACATAATTCTGGTTTATGCGGTGCATAATTGAAACTGTAGAGAATGTTTTGATAATATATATATATATATATAAACTAATACAAAAAGGAAAAAAAATGATCTTATAAGAGATATGCAAGCTTTGGGTATTATGGAATTTACCTTAAATAATATTTTAAAGGCAGGAGTAGAATTTGATAAAACAATTACAGCTTTAATGAAGTTCCTGAGAAATCGTGGTCTGAAGAAAAAAAAAGGTCAACCACCTCTTTAAACTGTTTGAATTTGAATGAATTATTTTTCAAAAGTTGGTTTATATTAATGATTCAATGACTCGCTCATACAACCCGAATTCCGGAAAAGTTGGGACGTTTTTTAAATTTTAATAAAATGAAAACTAAAGGAATTTCAAATCACATGAGCCAATATTTTATTCACAATAGAACATAGATAACGTAGCAAATGTTTAAACTGAGAAATTTTACACTTTTATCCACTTAATTAGCTCATTTAAAATTTAATGCCTGCTACAGGTCTCAAAAAAGTTGGCACGGGGGCAACAAATGGCTAAAAAAGCAAGCAGTTTTGAAAAGATTCAGCTGGGAGAACATCTAGTGATTAATTAAGTTAATTGATATCAGGTCTGTAACATGATTAGCTATAAAAGCTTTGTCTTAGAGAAGCAGAGTCTCTCAGAAGTAAAGATGGGCAGAGGCTCTCCAATCTGTGAAAGACTGCGTAAAAAAATTGTGGAAAACTTTAAAAACAATGTTCCTCAACGTCAAATTGCAAAGGCTTTGCAAATCTCATCATCTACAGTGCATAACATCATCAAAAGATTCAGAGAAACTGGAGAAATCTCTGTGCGTAAGGGACAAGGCCGGAGACCTTTATTGGATGCCCGTGGTCTTCGGGCTCTCAGACGACACTGCATCACTCATCGGCATGATTGTGTCAATGACATTACTAAATGGGCCCAGGAATACTTTCAGAAACCACTGTCGGTAAAAACAATCCGCCGTGCCATCAGCAGATGCCAACTAAAGCTCTATCATGCAAAAAGGAAGCCATATGTGAACATGGTCCAGAAGCGCCGTCGTGTCCTGTGGGCCAAGGCTCATTTAAAATGGACTATTTCAAAGTGGAATAGTGTTTTATGGTCAGACGAGTCCAAATTTGACATTCTTGTTGGAAATCACGGACGCCGTGTCCTCCAGGCTAAAGAGGAGGGAGACCTTCCAGCATGTTATCAGCGTTCAGTTCAAAAGCCAGCATCTCTGATGGTATGGGGGTGCATAAGTGCATACGGTATGGGCAGCTTGCATGTTTTGGAAGGCTCTGTGAATGCTGAAAGGTATATAAAGGTTTTAGAGCAACATATGCTTCCCTCCAAACAACGTCTATTTCAGGGAAGGCCTTGTTTATTTCAGCAGGACAATGCAAAACCACATACTGCAGCTATAACAAAAGCATGGCTTCGTCGTAGAAGAGTCCGGGTGCTAACCTGGCCTGCCTGCAGTCCAGATCTTTCACCTATAGAGAACATTTGGCGCATCATTAAACGAAAAATACGTCAAAGACGACCACGAACTCTTCAGCAGCTGGAAATCTATATAACGCAAGAATGGGACCAAATTCCAACAGCAAAACTCCAGCAACTCATAGCCTCAATGCCCAGACGTCTTCAAACTGTTTTGAAAAGAAAAGGAGATGCTACACCATGGTAAACATGCCCCGTCCCAACTATTTTGAGACCTGTAGCAGAAATCAAAATTGAAATGAGCTCATTTTGTGCATAAAATTGTAAACTTTCTCAGTTTAAACATTTGCTATGTTATCTATGTTCTATTGTGAATAAAATATTGGCTCATGTGATTTGAAAGTCTTTTAGTTTTCATTTTATTAAAATTTAAAAAACGTCCCAACTTTTCCGGAATTCGGGTTGTAAATACTTCACTTGTTTCATTACTAAATGAATCGAACGAATGAACGAATCTCTTGAATGAATAATTCAATGCAAATAGATTTGTTAACAGACTCTTATCAACACAAATATTAGCACCAAGTACTTTCACAAGGTGATCTGCTCCATTGTGATCGCCACCATGGACATCAGTGTTTATATCCATAAACTTTTATCCCTTTTCTTCTTTGATAATATGAATGATTGTAAGAGTCTTCCTGAAAACCTTCACACTTAGAGCTTTTTAAATGACAAACATTAAAACACTCAAAGTCAGATGAAAACTTTGAATGTAAAACAACTAAGAACTTGCTTCAGATGAATGTCCTTCACACTCAGAAACAACATTCTTCTAAAACACAGCTTCTAGAAAAACATTCAGTTGCAGTTTTACACAGAACGACTGGAGTGGCCCCTTATGTTCCAACATACCCTAAAGCCAAAAGTAGACATGATGTCCTTCGAGATGATTGAGTGTCCAGCAACCATGACTTCTGAGCACAACTGCAAAAACTTCCCAGAAACACACTCCCAAAGAACACATTGTGCTAATCTCTATAACTGGACGGTCAGAGGTTCACCTAACATAACCTTGAGTGGAAAATAAGAGCTTTAATGGCCAACCATGAAGAGACAGGCAGGAATTTTTCAGTGCACTGTCCTTTTAAGTGTATTTTCCAGCTGGCAGAGAAAAGATTGTGCATAAGGACTTGCTGTTTCCATTTAGTATTTTGTTTATTTCATGTCGTATTTGTCCCAGGTCCTATTAAAGAAAATTGAGCAACTAATCCACTTGGTCTCAAGTGAATCTTTACAAACAGTGACACATTCAGTGTACGTCAATGGGTTCCAGTATTGTAACAATTTTGTCTTTTGTGTTCCACAGAGGAAAGAAATGCATTTAGACAGAATTGTGTTTTTTTGTTGTTGTTGTTTTTTTATGGGTGTATTATTGAATTAATTGTATGAATGTCCACATCTTCACTCCCACTTACAAGCAATTTTCCATGAATACTCTTATTGTGAAAAACTGTGGTGGTTTATACTCCAATACTTCAATCATTCACTTGTATACTTGATGCAAAACCAAAAAAAAATATATATATATATATTTATTGAAATTTAAATGCAGACGGCCTGTTCTTTTTAAATCACCTACTTCAACTGCAAAATGTAATCATAAGGAGTATTCTGATGACCATGGCCAATCCTATGTATGAATATGAATCATGTTAACACAGCCGCAGTATCTGATTTGATAACATCTGCAAGAGATTTCATCTAAATGTAGTGTTCCCCATCCATGTTAAACAGTTGCACACACCCATCTTTACAGCCTGCTCTAGAATTCATCCAAAATGCTGTGACCTTGACTGATTATTCCTCGGCTTGCAACATTTTTTGTCCCAGTGGCTGTTGACTTGAGAAGAATATTAAAATCCCTCTTCAGTACTCTGTGGATTTGACTGCCAGGGTTTGTCAGCGGTGGCTAATGGAGCCGGATCAGACCACAGGAACTACAGGAACAGGGAAAGTCTGAGAACACATGAAAACACTGACCTCCGCTTGCTTCAACAACAACAAAATAACAGTAATAATTTGATCAAATGTTGACATGGATTTTATTTCATTCAATCAGAAAATGATGATTTATGCGTGAATTCTGCTGAAGTTTGACCATAATTCTATCACATTGATCAATGTCAACTTCTGGACAGCTATCATTCATTGCTGCAGGACATGCTCGGTCATTCAACAGGATTGCAAACAACTGCATTTCTCAAGCTAATAAGTCACCAAGGTCATTCTGAAGATGTACAGCAGATTTGCGCCACCAAGTGGATAAAAATAGTAATGCTGACGAAATGTGACATTAATACCGCTCTTCACCACTAACTTCCCCTGCTGAGGAAAACTTGTAAGTTTTTATCTTAAAAAAAAAAAGAATATTTTGCTATTAAATTACTTAAAAGGTGTGGGAAGCATTGCACAAGACTGCACAGCCTGCTATTAAACTATAACTCTATTGTATTACACTTACTGAAATTGGCTTATTTTGGCATTAATTGCCACATGAAAGATAAACATAAAATAAACATAAATATAAACATACAAAGAAAATGTTTTTAGTGTTATTTGTACACTACAGAATACAACAACGTCAATAGAGCTTCATCTTTGCTGTATACCTTAGGAATCACTAGATGGCACTGCAGTTGTGCTTAAGACAAAGAGTCAAAGCACAAGACACTCCTCTTTAAATGCAAATGAGACTTTCATGAACTATTCAAATATATGTAAACACATAAATGTACACTCACATATTCCCACAAGTGAAAGAAAGAAAGAAAGAAAGCTAGGATCAGCTCAGAAACTGAACTGGCCCGGTTGCATAAAAGGTCATATTTATTTTTTTTTTCAATTCAGTTTAATAAAAATGTAGATTAAGCTAAATCCACAAACTAAGACTGATCGCCCCTTGGCTGACTGCTAGTTGGTCAGACTTGTTCTCAAGATACTGTCTTAACTTAGAAGCTAAGTTCATGCAACCTTACAACCTAAACAAAAATATATTTTTATAACAATTTCTGTAATGAGGTTTCAATTAAGACTTTTTAGAAAAGTAAATGGTAGTGACATGTTACTGTGCTCAGAGGACTGGACTGTGACCTGTGACCCTGGCCAGCTTGGAGTCAAGGGATGGAGCACACAGTGCATGTGTAGTGTTATCAGTTACCAGGCACTTCATTAAAACAGCAAACATTAAATCGTGCTTGAGGCACAGAACAAGGCAATTGTGCCTAGTGTGAGGACATCCTAAATATGTGTGTCCCTACGGACCCTCTAGATTAGGAGTGAATCACTCGCATGTGCAACAGTTTTGCACTAGGCAGCTGTCACGAATCTTGACCATGGTTTTCTGTCTGCTCGCCACCAGAGGTCGCCTTCTGTCTACATGTCTACGTCACTGTGTGGGAAGATTTGCATAACACCAAATGTTCACTCATAGAAAGAAGACATAACTTTTATTCTCTCTGTTGCTGCCAGCGCCATGTCGTGGAGTCGCTGTGTGTTTCGTTGTGAAAGCGAAACTACTTTGATTGGTCTTCCAAAAAAAGGACACGACTAGAAATCAGTGGTTAAGTTGTATTTCAACACTGTTCCAGAACAGTTCAACTTAAATATTCAGATGTGTGCAGCTCATTTTATGGAAGATGGGGACTGTTTCCTGTGAGAGTACCCTACAATGTGTATGTAGCACAAAGGCTGTTTCTATAAAGTAGGGCAGTTCAAACTTTGCAAGGACGGTCTGGTGTTCTGACTCACAGCCTTTAAGTACATATTTATATTTAAATCATTTCCCACTGATGATTCAAACGGGAGTTTTGAGCAGTGTAGAGTAGAGCTTGTTTGTTCTTTCTCCGATCACAAATGCTGACATGGTTTTAAGTTAACACAGCACAATATGCAAACGCAAAACATAAAAAGACAGTATAAGTAATTATAATTTGTAACTATGTCCAAACTGGATGCAACAAATGCCTAGTTTGTAATGGGTTTTATTGTTTTTTTCTCGTCTGATATCCAGATCATGAACGAATCTTTCTATTTAACCGGATCTTCTCGAACCAGTTCACCAAATCGAACTGAATCATTTGAAAGACTTCATGTCTCCAGTATGCACTTGTCCACAAATTACTTAAGTTATTCGGTTTATAAACGTGCCTACCACTCCCTCTGATGTGAAATAAACCAATATCCTGAGATATTCAGTTACCCCTAACAGTACATTGACTGAACAGCTAAAAGAGAACCGATGACGGGTTGTGCTCGAGCAGAGCAGCTGGACTGAGTCTCGTCCTGCTGGGACACACATCACAGTACGGCGAGGGATATAACATTTCTGTCACACGCTTGAGGCATTCGGCCAATCACAATGCACGGGATAGCTGGCCAATCAGATCACACCTCGCTTTTAAGAAAGATGAGCCTGCAAAATCGACGTGTTTCAGAAGTCGGGTCATAGAGGAGCAACAATAATGTAAGTTAAATGGAAAATAATGTGTTTTTTTTAACCTCAAACTGCATACACACATTGCTTTACACAAAAAAAAACACAAAATAATGTTCTTTATAGCAAGATCATTTGACCCCTTTAAATGGTTCGGATTAGTATATCCTTGAAAGCTGCTGGACTTGTCTACGACTGTGCAAAGTTCTGTAATGAATGAACTTCACGAAAGACTTCCTCTAGTTCTGTGTGAAATTCTAGAGCGACACGAAGGGAAGCGTATTATTTTTGTTGTTTATTGTCGGATTATCATACAGTATTCATTAACGAATGACACAGTTTTGACTATCATGGTGTGTGCATAAGTGAGTGTGAAGGCTAATTACATTGTGTTGGATTATATTAATACGTTGCTTTTCCCGATCACTTATATTGGGCTTTTTTTTTTTGACTGATTTAAATATTCGAGGGTTTCAGTTAATTTCTGGATTGCCAATTTAAAAGGGTCTGCTTGAATATTTTAATCATATTTTATCATTCTCCTTAATGTAGCAATTAGCCCAGATTTGATCCATGGAAAATTTATCTATGGTTATATTATTTTGTCGTCATTGTCTTGTTTTAAGGAGTTAAAAACTGCTCTTATCAACCTTAACTGACATATTATATCACATTAATTTGACAGGCTTGGCCAATTTTTTTTCTGTTGTTGGAGTGAGAGGGTTTTGTGAGCTTTTGGGCTGGAAATCATCCAATCTGGCAACACTGTGGACGTCAAACACATACGTGACGTCACCACGCTACAGTCTGCAGTGAGGGGTGTCTCCATATTATTGTCTTATTCTGCAAGAAAGTATTTTAGATCCTTAATTCTGACCCTATACCTAAATTTAAAGGGGACATAACACATTATTGATTATAGCATACTTCATCTCTCTAAAGAGTGTTTAGCTTTATCAGATTATAAAAGAAAGATACAGCTTTGCGATTCTGTCCGAAAACAGCTGAGCTCAAGCTAAAGAGTCACGAGCACTTGAGCATCGATTGCCATCAAAACACAGAAATTTGATGCAGTTTCTCTTACCATCTGCAGCTCCAAAACACCACCGTGATCTTTTATCGCTGGGTCGCTCCGCCTTTCAGAATCAAACGATGTGCATAACCAGCATCGAACTGGGTCTTGTTTATAAAACATTTGTCAACAACTCAGTTGCTGTCCCGGAAAAACAAACTGCAGTTCATTGTTTGTGTCATTTCTAAGAATGCCTCTTGCTTTGAGCTGTGGCCAGATTCACAATATAGTATTCCCTCCCATTTATTTTTGATTAAATGTTGATTAAATGCTGGCGGTAACCTTTTCTACAAGATTTTGAGGATTCCTGATCCTACTGGCCCCTGTTCTTCCAAAAATATCCTGTTATAACTGTACTTTTGTGTAATAAATATGACCAAAATCATAATAAAAAACTTAATGGAATTCTGGAAGCTGAAACATTATGTTGATTTTACCAAAAAGGCAAATATTAAACCTTTAAGACTGACAGACAATCGCTTGCATTTGAAATGAAGTTTGAATGTTTTGGGGGTTGGGTCAGGCTTTAGAAGAAGGTACACAGCATCAGGTAATGAGACAATACCTCAGGAAAACAAACACAAAGCGCTGGTCTGCTCTGTAGAAGCACATTCACCCTGCTCTAATCCCTTTGGCTAGAGTTGCTGACACTGGCTAACCCTTTAGAATAGGCCTCTCTCATGATGTGGGAAGGCCATGCATCTTACCAACCAGTCCAGGTTGAGCAGCACCACTGCACTATTAAGAAAACAATCCAAAATAAACCACTAACCCACATCGCTGAGAGGAGCAGGTATGTCTTTTTTTTATATATATTGAATAGTTAAAGTTTCAGTTCAGAATGTGATGTTTAGAAATGTATTAGTGTAAGAAAACTGAAGAAGGCGTTCTGAAAAAAACATTTTCAGTTTATTTTCTAGGATTTGATATATTTATAAATTTTTTCTCTGTTTTTAATTGAATATTGTCACTGTATTTTGAGTTAAGCAGTTCATTTCAAATTTAAAAGTATATTTTAACACCTTTCGTGAATCCTCAGGAATTCAAAAATGATTGAAGGTGATCGAGAACTTTCAGCTTTGATTCAGGAGCTCTGGGACAATGACATAAATCGGCTGAGACCTGGGATTGATTATCGCATATCTCTGCAGGTAATTCTCACATCTTTCCCGTGTGAATTTCACAGGTTCACTAGAAATATATAAACGATAATTAGTGAACTCTGAATAATAGTTAACACTTGCTTTCATGTTTTTACCCTTTACATTTTACTTTAATAAAGTGACATTTATTTGCTAATTTATGTTTGTTGACCTAAGGTGTTAAGGTCAGAGAAAGCGCAAACAGACTGAGATAAGCATTGTTCTTCAGTGCTGTGTTTAGAAAATCATTCACAATGACACTTTTGGGCGTAATGTAAACTTGAATGCTTACAATACCATTAATGATTGAGTATTTGTATGGTTTAATCACAAGTAATTGACTGCAGTAAAAATGAAAGTTAATTAACTTTAGTTTTACTTAACATACACAACATATTCTGATTAAGGTCCATATTCTGATTAAACCTCTATTCTGGTATTTACATACTAACCATCAACTGAAACTTTTGTGTGTGTGTGTTAAACTCCCTGTCTAAAGTTATTTATGCCAGGCACGCATGTTAAAACAAACAGACAGAAAATACCTTTTGGGAGTTCCTCAAGGTTTGCTTTGTATCACAGGGTAAAGCGGGTGATCTGGCAGGTTTTGCTGATGACAATGATGGAGCAGGGCTGCCTTTGTTCACATTTGTTGATGAAAACATTTTCAAAAAGGAGACTTTCTTGGGTAAGAAATAAGCTAATACCTTAACATTTTGTTTATTTAAAAGTAGACTGTGGAAAACTTTTCACAAAAGAAAAGAAAAGAAAACCTGGGTTTTAAACCGTGTTCTTGTCTCTTGCACACACAACTCACAAAGTGACATCATCCCATTCATTTTTAATGAGAGTTTGAGACTTTTGGCGAAAAGTTTAACTTTTCTTCGACTTTTCTTCAAAACTCTAAATCAACTGAACCAATTGATTTGAAAAATGATTCATTGTTTTGATGCGCTCAACACACCATTATTATATATAGCTTATTTTTATTTTATAAATTTTTTTGTAGGGCTTGTTTTCTGTGTTTTACAGAGGACTTGGCTAGTCAGTCCATTGACAATTAATGGGGTCATGACATGGATTTTTTTTCTTGAATTTTAATGTTCCTTGAGGTTTACTTATAATGTCAGTTTTTTGCACAAATAAATATGTGGAAAAATGCTAATTCTAAACCCTCATTCTGACCCGAGCTGTTTTCAGGGGCGTGTCCTTTAAGGTTCATCAGTAATCAGCTGCTGTTATGATTGGCTAACATCATTGCATAGGAAACAGTATCAACAAGTAGACGACCGATTTATTGCTTATGGCCGATATATCGGCTGATATTTTTCAAATATCAGCATTGGCTGATGTGTATTTTGACGGCGACTGTATTTTGACAGTCTAAGTTCTGTCTAAGATGGATAGAAGTCTGTTTAATAATCAGATGGAACGGTTAAACAAAGGAATCAATCTATACAGAAAGTATTATAATGATTGCTTTTATATTAGGCCTATTAGTAATAGAAAGGCAAACATTATAATACTTTCTCATTTGCCGTCACCATTAAGCAAATATGCATTTAATATAATTTAAACAAATCTTTCCAGCTGTAATATTCATGTCATTTTAACTGTGTGCTGTGTGTAAAATGAGGGTTAACCTGGATTTATTTGAAAAATATGATTCCCAGTGCACACAAACTTCCCAGAATGTGCCCTGTTGGTTACAGTTTAGTTCCTTTTTAATAATATTTTTTATTAAATATTTATTTATTTGTGAAAAATGCTGTCATCTAAAGTATAAGCATGTTTCTTTAACACATTGACTTTTTAATCCATTGTCAAATTATTTCACATTTCTTAAATATTAATAAGAATAATTTTTAAAAATCTTATCGGCTTTATATCGGCTAT
Source organism: Carassius carassius (assembly GCF_963082965.1). NCBI lineage: Eukaryota > Metazoa > Chordata > Actinopteri > Cypriniformes > Cyprinidae > Carassius > Carassius carassius. The sequence goes on from NC_081790.1 coordinate 29,501,824, forward strand.
CGCCCCCCTGCTTTCCAAGATATCGGCATCAGCAGTCAAAAAACAAATATCGGTCGACCACTAGTATAAACGCCCCTCACTATTGCATGTTATGAGTGTTTTGACAACATTCCCAGATGAAGCATTATGAAATCCTTTACTTACGGTTTGTGATGCAGCTCGAGTCGAATCAGATCTAGTTCTGCTACATATCACAGATGTTTCTTTGTGTCTTTCCATGACACTGTGCCTCAATTACAAAACAAAATCAAAGACTCCCTTAAAATAAACTATCACATGTTCCTGACGCTGGGATCCTTCTGATATCTGTACAGCACCCACTGAGAAACCTGATGAAAGTGCTCTAGTTATCGAGGATTCTATTGTACGGAACGTGAATTTAGAGACACCAGCCACCATAGTCAAATGTTTACCGGGAGCCTGAGAGCCTGACATCTTGGCAAATTTAAAAGTGCTGACTAATGTTAAACGTAAATACAGTAAGATTGTTATTCATGCCGGCGCTAATGATGTTCGACTTCGCCAGTCGGAGATCAATAAAAATAACATTAAAGAGGTGTGTGTACTTGCAAGCACGATGTCAGACACTGTAATATGTGTAACCCTTATTACGAAGTAGTAGAAATAATGTACATAGGTTTAATAGTCTAAGTAGTCGTAGAGGCTATCATGAATATGATTTGGACCAGAATCAGAAGACGCTAAATTGTTAAGAGCCTGAGAATTGAATATCAATATGGAAAAAAATGCCACACCAGAATGACAGTTTAGATAACCTGTATTAAATTCACAGGGTGGAACATACATACAAAGAAAGAAAACACATTTATGAAAAATAACAAACTAAAATAATAAAGTGCGCACGCAAACAAAACAAAACAAAACCCTCCTTTTCAGTATCTTTGAGCTCAGTTCGTCCTCGGTTCAACTTGCCTTGGTTGACAAGAGTTCAGTTTCACCATTGGGGCCCTTTTTTTCTTTTTTTGTTTGAGTTAGTGTTTGTCCTACCACAACAAAGATGAAGAGGATGATCCGGGCAGTTCGTCTAAAGCGATTTGATTCGTTGTCAAACACGATTGGCTCGCCACCCAGCCCCCTGGACTGGCAATCAATGAGTCTCTGGAAGAACGTCTGGAACGTCTGGATCTGTGTCACTCCACGGAAAGGATCTCTGCACGATGTTCCCAACTCTTACCAAAACCTGACCTATAAATGAGGCCAAATCATTTCTTTCAATTACCATTCAGTGAATAAATGGACTGCTACAGGATACTACAAAATAAAATGAGATAATATTTCAGTACACCCATAATGCAAATAAAAATATTTCTCTCGTTGTACAACAGCTCTTATGTTTCTTCTCAGGTATCAAAACTATATGAATTTCTCTCTAGTATCAAAAATAAATTTACATAAATTGCATCCTTCATAAAGAGACATTTCAAATTCAAGTTTTATGAAACCTTACGGTAGTAACATTAACAGTATGCAGAATAAAACTGCATGAATTGCATGTAAACATTAATCAAATTGTATCACTTTCAATTAGAGGCATTAAGGCATTAGTGTGCTTATTTATCCCCCTCTGCACCGGTAACAGTGGAAAGAATGCACTAAAAAATTTACCTCTTTAAACTTCAGTGAACACAATTAAATCCACAATTTTTAACATCATTATTTAACAAACTAACTATTTAACAACAGTATGAAAAGTTAACATTTCTTTTTTTATAAACCACAAACAAAATAATTTGTTGGTTTCAAAGACATTAACCAGTATTTCGCTAGCCTATTGTGGCTAATTACCTTATTAACATATGCACAAAGCAGGCTTCACACCTTTAGCTTTACACAATGAGCAACTTTGCATTGATTCACCCATTAACACAGATTAACATAGATGCTAGCGAACTCATAAACTCAGCAACTAGGTTAAATACAAAAATGGGCATCAAAAGCCTGGCCTGTTAGCATGAATATTAGCGAACTCAGATGCCTAGGTAAACAACTCACCATTTTAACGGAATTCACTGCCTTTAGCTCCATGACAACAGTGGATTCAGGCACAGCTTTCGTTTACACTCTATATTACAGCAAGGTATAGTCAGTATAAGCAGTAATGATTACAGAACTTGTTTAATTCACTCCATATTGTTTTCTCATCTTACCAAGCAGATAACGCAGCCTCCTGTGCTCAAGTGCAAGCGCCAAAAGAACGTGCAGTGACGCAAAACTAGAGGCGTAACTGTAACGGAGCCTAGCTGGCAGCTGATTGGTTAGTTCAGTGTCTCATAAAATTCACCCATTGGCTCACTTACAACTCCATCAAAGATACAAAATTAAAGTTAACCCTTTCATGGCTGGGTCAGACAGCTAAATAGGGCTTCTCATTATTAAACCTGGCTACACTCTCCCCCTTTGAACTCATGTACGTCCCTGTACATGGCAATGGTTGAACTGTTTGTATCTCAGGGTCCAGGACAGAAGGATATGAGTTTTCACCCTCACTTAAAACGTCAGCCACAGCTGTGGTTAACCCCTGGAAGAATGATTTAACAACTGTGACAAAGGGGTTTCCAAGTTCAGTATAATCAAGTCTCTTTGACGGCTGACGGATTCTCTCTGATCTCCTGACTGTTGTATCCTTTATTTCCTCTTCTGGTTCTTTACCTCCATTGTGACTCATCTTCTTTTCACTCTCTAACATTTCAGAGAACACTGGAAACTGCTCTGTTTGAATGTCATCATCAGGTAAGTTTTGTTCCTCCACAGGGTTTTTACTAGCAGGTAAGTTACTTTCGGTCTTAACGATGTCATGAACTTGTTCATCAAGCATGACTCTTTCGGTAAGTAGGTCCTCAGTGTCGTGGTGGTGACAGTTAGGATCATTATGTGTGAGGGGACTGTCCGAGGCACCATTGGACATATCAGGTGGTTTGTTAATTTCAGGAGTGCAATCAACATTTTGAGCATTTACAGGACTCTCAACAGGACAATTGCTTGGAGGTTCAGAATGCTGTTTATCCTGCACAGTAGACATAGTTGGATCAGGCTGCACTAGACTGTCATGGACTGTGGGAAACTGAGCGTTTGGGGGTTCTCTGAAACAGTAAACAGGAATGATTTCATCTTCATCGTCTGAGAAATGATTCTCATCCACAGTAGGATTTGCACGGGTTGCTGGCTTGCGTCTCGCGGGCTGCTGGCCAGGCGTCTTGCTGACCTCTGTAGGCAAGTAACCACATGGAAGGAGTAAGTCCCTATGCAGTGTTCTTAAAGGACCATCCTGATTTTCAGGTTTGACTGTATAGACGGACAGGGTACCTGCTCTCCTCACCACCACATGGACAATTGACTCCCACTTGTCTGAAATCTTATGTTTTCCTCGAATGCGAACGTTTCTGACCAAACCTCGGTCTCCAGCTTCCAAGTCCGAAGCAGTCACATGCCTGTCAAACCTCATTTTGTTCTTGTGTGCTATTTTTGCAGCATTTTCAATTGCTATCTTGTAGCTGTCTTCAAGTCGTGACTTGAGGTTTTGCACATACTCTGCGTGTGATGTTTGCTGACCCCCTTGCACTGGTAATCCAAACGCCAAATCAACCGGCAGACGAGGCTGACGTCCGAACATCAGTTCATATGGTGTAAAACCTGTCACCTCATTCCTGGTGGAATTATAGGCGTGGACCAGGGGTTTTACAAAATCACGCCAACGAGATTTCTCTGAGCTTTCAAGAGTACCTAGCATGTCTAGTAACGTGCGATTAAATCGCTCAACGGGGTTGCCCCTAGGGTGGTATGGGGTTGTTCTTACTTTGTGTATGCCGGCCACTCGACAGAGCTCTTTTATTGTGCGGGACTCGAAATCACGTCCCTGATCACTGTGTAACTTTTCTGGCATTCCATAGTGCACCATAAAGTTCTCCCACAGACACTTTGCCACTGTGCGGGCCTTTTGGTTAGGTGTTGGTATGGCAACCGCAAACTTAGTAAAGTGATCTGTAATCACCAGTATGTCTTTGGTCCCACTTTTGTCCGGTTCAAGGGAGAGGAAGTCCATACAGAGGAGCTCAAGGGGTCTGGTGGTGTTAATGTTTACCAAAGGTGCAGCTCTCTCAGGCAGCGCCTTCCTCCGTACGCACCTGCCACATGTTTTGACTTTTCTCTCGACATCCAGAGCCATCTTTGGCCAAAAGAATCTGGTCCTTACAAGATCCAGTGTACGATCAACCCCCATATGACCCATATGATCGTGTAGGCTGGTCAAAACTGTGTCACGCAGTTCAGCTGGGAGCACAAGCTGATAAAAGGTCTGAGATCCCACTTGGCGTCTCCGGTACAAGACGTTATTATGGAGTTCAAGGCGATTTAACTCCCTCAACAACAGTGGAAGCTCAGTGAGTTCATGCCGCAAGGTTGGGGGTGGTTTTTCTCCCTGCTCAATCTGGGAAATGACATGCTTTATACTTTGATCAGCTCTTTGTTTACTCGCAAGCTCTGCCTCAGTTAGGTGGAGGATAACTGGCAACCCACCAAGGTGATCTTCTTGCCCATAACTGTCAGGCACAGCAGTAGCTGAGATGGCAAGAGTTTCAACTAAAGCAACACCATCTGAAGAATCTTGGCCATCATAACTGACACTGTAAATGAGCTGTCTCTCACAGATTGCTTGCACAACAGCTTGATCTACTGCATCTATATTTTCTGGATCAGAGAGGTGACCCTGAGTAAACTGTCTTATGTGTTCTCTCTCTTTTTGAGATTTAAGATCATCAGCCAGCTTCCCATGAGGCCTGCGGGACAGTCCATCTGCATCGCCATTTTGCTTTCCTGGACGATAGAGAAGTTTGAATGAGAACGTGGACAGTGCTGCCAGCCACCTATAGCTTGTCGCATCAAGTTTTGCTGAGGTCAGTATGTACGTCAGTGGATTGCTATCAGTAACAACAGTGAAGTGGTTACCGTAGAGATAATCACTGAACTTTTCTGTCACTGACCACTTGAGTGCTAAAAATTCCAACTTGTGTGCTGGATAGCGACTCTCACTCCTTGACAACCCTCTGCTTGCATAGCCTATGACTCGACACTGACCCTCCTGTTCCTGATACAAAACAGCACCGAGTCCAGTGGTGCTTGCATCGGTGTGGAGTACATAGGGTTTCTGGGGATCAGCAAAACCTAACACCGGGGTGGAGGTAAGGCTCTCAATAACCAGGTCAAATGCCTGCTGGCAAGCGGGTGTCCAGCGACTCCCAAAAACCTCCTTTGGGTTGCGGTACTGACCTGCTTTCTCATCTGACTTCAATTTCTTGTGAGAAGGTGGGTAACCAGAGGTTAGATTGTGGAGGGGCTTAACGATGTTAGAGTAGCCCTTAACAAACCTCCTGTAGTACCCAGCAAACCCAAGAAAAGATCTCAGCTCTCGCAGGGTTTTTGGGACTGGCCAAGTCTTAAGAGCAGCAATCTTCTCCGGATCAGTCTCGACTCCATTTCTGGAAACTACATGCCCAAGATAACGGACTGACGTCTGGAAGAAGACACACTTTTCAGGTGATAATTTCAGTCCGAACTCTCTAAGGCGTGTGAGCACCCTCATCAGCCTTGCTTCATGCTCTTCCAGAGTCTTTGAGAACACAATCAAGTCGTCAATAAAGACTAGAACGTCCTTTAAATGCATGTCCCCCATGCACTTTTTCCATTAGTCTTTGGAATGTACTCGGTGCATTAGTCACTCCCTGCGGCATCCGGTTAAATTCCCAGAACCCAAGCGGACACACAAATGCGGTCTTGGGTTTGTCTGCTTCCTCAACTTCGATCTGGTAATAACCAGAGTTTAAATCCAGGACGGAGAACCACTGGGAACCACTGAGCGCTGAGAATGTGTCTTCTAGCTTTGGAAGAGAGTATGCATCTTTTATGGTCTGGAGATTCAGACGCCTGTAGTCTATGCACAACCGGACTTGGCCATTCTTTTTCCTGACCACCACTATCGGTGACGAAAACGGTGACTCTGACTCTCTGATGACTCCTGCATCAAGAAGCTCCTGAATGTGTTTGCGAACAGCTTCGATGTCTTGTGGGTGTATTGGTCTCGCACGCTGTTTAAAAGGAGTTTCATCTGAGAGTTTTATGTTGTGTGCCACTTTATCTGTTCTGCCAAAATCCAAGTCATGTTGTGCAAACACGTCGGGCATGTTGTTGAGCTGCTGAGTGATGCGTTCTCTCCAGTCAGATGGAACTGGGGACTCACCGAAATTGAAGTTTAGGTCGTGCTTGTTGTTTGACTGTGCCTCTGGTGACTTTGAGAGGGGTTCTGATTGTTTTACTACACTGTGCTCCTGTAACAAGATGCTCTGGTAAGCACTTATCTCTGCAATCGCACATTTAGCAGGAATGACTATATCATGTTCAGACTCATTACTGATGACCACTGGTAGCTTATAGGGCCGCTGCTGGGGAATGTCGTCTAAGCTAGCTGTTACCAGCAAGCCACCCGGCAAGGAGGGTAATGATGGCTGCTCAATGACTACAAACTTCTCATTCTGCAAGCAATAAGCTACAGCAACTCCCTCAACTACTACAGTTTCACCAGCTGGAATGATTTTAGAACTTCTGCCTTGCAATGTTACTACACTGGGTTGACTGTTGTTGGTCTGTTTTTGTCTAAGCTCAAGACATTTAAGAACTGCTCTATAGCCATGTGGGATTGGTCGATGGCATGTCAATCCGGCTTCGAAATACATGTCATACAGTACATCCAGTGTATTGGTGCCTATAAGCACAAAAGACTGTGAAGTGGCTCGAATGTCAGGAACAACCAAAGCGAGTGTATTTACATCCATTGACGCTCCAATAAACTCTTTTGGAAAAGTTACAGTCATTTCTATGTAACCCAAGTAGGGTACAGACTGTCCATTCGCTCCTTCCACCTCCAAGAGATCATGTAGTGGCTTAATCTCCTGCTCTGGAAAGTGCTGTTCATAAAATGACCGGGAAACTGTTGTTACTTGGGAACCCGTATCTAGTAGGCAGCTGACTTCTTCACCTTTTATGTTGACTTTAGCGGTACTCTTGGTGCCGACCAACCCCTTAGGGAGCTTAAAAGGGTGGTTCTTACTTGCATGTTTTAGATTAACACATACTTCAGCCTTGTCTTTACTGTTTACGTCTGAGGGACGTTGTTGGCTCTCTTCAGTCCCTGTTTGTCCCCCAACAGGAACTGCTAGTCGTTTAAAGGCAAGTTGAGACGGTTTTGTGCGTCCCACATGTGCTGCTTCTCCTCTAACTGTCTTTTCTTTTCAGCTACTAAAGCAGGGTTTGCCCTGTCTGTGCAAACTGGGGCAATGTGCCCATCCTCCCCACAGTTAAAGCAGTACCAAGGCCTGGGTCTGTATGTCTGTTTTTTCTTGGTCTGTTTTAGCATGTCTGTGTTAGCACTGTCTAGTTTTTGTACTTTGCCTGAACTTTTCCCTGCTGCTCCCCTGTTATCAGCCCCCTTTGTCTGTTTCTGTGCCATCAAATAGGTTAATTGGCTTTGTAAACTGGCTACTTGCCTCCCAAGATCCTCAATAACACTGAGACTGACCTCTGACTTCTCTTTTGACTCTGCACAGGCCCACGCACTTTGGAGCTGAAACTGGCCACGCTGCCTGGTGGTGCCAATGTGTTTTTTCATGCGACTAGCTTTTTCTAACTGTCTGTCTTCCTCTGTTCTTAGTAACAGCAAGAGGTCAGCAAATGAAGGGGGGTTGCTTTTCTTCTGCTCAAGTTGCAGGCAAGAAAGTAAAGAATTGTCCCAGCATCCTCTACAGAACTGTTTGAGTAGGTGTTTATCTACATCAGCCGGTGCAGCCCCACCCCTTCTCACAGCTAGGTTCAATGCTAATTGCAATCGATGAAGATAAGTAGAGGGTTTCTCACCCGGGTCTTGAAGGGTGTTCATAAACTGGGCAAAAAGTTCTTCCCCATCCTCAACAGTACCAAAGGCTGAGTCCAAGAGCTGCAGGTAAGCGATGGGGGGTGATCCAGGCCGTAGCCCTTTGACCACATCGGCTGCAGGTGAAAGTAGACATTCAAGAATTCTTCTTGAAATCTGAAGATGGGACATGCTGGGATCATTTAAAAGCAGTTCGATGTGTGAGCGCCAAGTGTCGTAATCAGCTTCGTTACTCGGTCTGGGAATCTTTCCAGAAAAGGAACGAAGCCTCATTGGAGATTGCAAGTGTGGGCTAACATCTTCCCTCCGTACAATATGCTCAACCACCACCTTCTGTATTTCTGCTGGGTTTATGTCACTCACTAAAAGGGACGGAGCTTTCCCTCCATTAGTGAACAGGACTGAATCAGTGGTACTTAAGCAATTTCCTTCCCGGGGGGCATCCATAAGTGAGACGAGGGGCTGTTGATCTTCGGGGGTAGGAGGTTGAAATGTCACAACTGGAGTCTCAACATGTGAAGGGGAGACTTGTATACCTATGGGTTTCATAGCTTCGATATCTTCACCAATCTGGGACATCATCTCTTTCAACACCTCCCCATAGTCTTTGCCACTTAGCTTGGCTAAGCCCTTTAACTCAGCTAGATATGTTTTTGTAACATTACTGCCAATCTGCGTAGTGTACACACAGCTTAATGCGTTTACAACATATTTAGCACATGGATCACCTTGCTCTGTGTATGTGTATGGCAGAAGTGGCTCTAAGTTCACTAAAGCTGAACCACTCGAAAACTCAATGATCAGGTTTTGGTAAAATTCGGATTTAGAATCATCAACGAGAAGGGCTCTTTCGATGGAACCGTACTTCTTAAGGAAGTCAACAACTTCCTCATCCTGACCTGCTACCTGTGTTACCCCACTAACGATCACTGCATTCGGAATTTTAACACCTGACTTCTGTATGAAATCCATTTTGCATATTCTTTCAATATTGACATTCAATGTCTCTGACTCCTGGCTGGCTCGCCAATAATGTAACCCTTATTACGGAGTAGTAGAAATAATGTACATAGGTTTAATAGTCTAAGTAGTCGTAGAGGCTATCATGAATATGATTTGGACCAGAATCAGAAGACGCTAAATTGTTAAGAGCCTGAGAATTGAATATCAATATGGAAAAAAATGCCACACCAGAATGACAGTTTAGATAACCTGTATTAAATTCACAGGGTGGAACATACATACAAAGAAAGAAAACACATTTATGAAAAATAACAAACTAAAATAATAAAGTGCGCACGTAAACAAAACAAAACAAAACCCTCCTTTTCAGTATCTTTGAGCTCAGTTCGTCCTCGGTTCAACTTGCCTTGGTTGACAAGAGTTCAGTTTCACCGTTGGGGCCCTTTTTTTCTTTTTTTGTTTGAGTTAGTGTTTGTCCTACCACAACAAAGATGAAGAGGATGATCCGGGCAGTTCGTCTAAAGCGATTTGATTCGTTGTCAAACACGATTGGCTCGCCACCCAGCCCCCTTGACTGGGAATCAATGAGTCTCTGGAAGAACGTCTGGAACGTCTGGATCTGTATCACTCCACGGAAAGGATCTCTGCACGATGTTCCCAACTCTTACCAAAACCTGACCTATAAATAAGGCCAAATCATTTCTTTAAATTACCATTGAGTGAATAAATGGACTGCTACAGGATACTACAAAATAAAATGAGATAATATTTCAGTACACCCATAATGCAAATAAAAATATTTCTCTCGTTGTACAACAGCTCTTATGTTTCTTCTCAGGTATCAAAACTATATGAATTTCTCTCTAGTATCAAAAATAAATTTACATAAATTGCATCCTTCATAAAGAGACATTTCAAATTCAAGTTTTATGAAACCTTACGGTAGTAACATTAACAGTATGCAGAATAAAACTGCATGAATTGCATGTAAACATTAATCAAATTGTATCACTTTCAATTAGAGGCATTAAGGCATTAGTGTGCTTATTTATCCCCCTCTGCACCGGTAACAGTGGAAAGAATGCACTAAAAAATTTACCTCTTTAAACTTCAGTGACCACAATTAATTCCACAATTTTTAACATCATTATTTAACAAACTAACTATTTAACAACAGTATGAAAAGTTAACATTTCTTTTTTTATAAACCACAAACAAAATAATTTGTTGGTTTCAAAGACATTAACCAGTATTTCGCTAGCCTATTGTGGCTAATTACCTTATTAACATATGCACAAAGCAGGCTTCACACCTTTAGCTTTACACAATGAGCAACTTTGCATTGATTCACCCATTAACACAGATTAACATAGATGCTAGCGAACTCATAAACTCAGCAACTAGGTTAAATACAAAAATGGGCATCAAAAGCCTGGCCTGTTAGCATGAATATTAGCGAACTCAGATGCCTAGGTAAACAACTCACCATTTTAACGGAATTCACTGCCTTTAGCTCCATGACAACAGTGGATTCAGGCACAGCTTTCGTTTACACTCTATATTACAGCAAGGTATAGTCAGTATAAGCAATAATGATTACAGAACTTGTTTAATTCACTCCATATTGTTTTCTCATCTTACCAAGCAGATAACGCAGCCTCCTGTGCTCAAGTGCAAGCGCCAAAAGAACGTGCAGTGACGCAAAACTAGAGGCGTAACTGTAACGGAGCCTAGCTGGCAGCTGATTGGTTAGTTCAGCGCCTCATAAAATTCACCCATTGGCTCACTTACAAGTCCATCAAAGATACAAAATTAAAGTTAACCCTTTCATGGCTGGGTCAGACAGCTAAATAGGGCTTCTCATTATTAAACCTGACTACATATGCTCTGGTCCCCTCCCTGCTTACCATGATGATGAGATGCATAGCAGATTGTCATCACTCAATGGCTGGATGTCTAAGTGGTGCCCACAGACTGACATAGGTTTCATAGACAATTGGACGAGCTTTTGGGGCAGACCTGACCTGTTTAAAAGAGATGGTCTTCATCCCTCCTGGGGTGGCGCCACTCTTCTCTCTAGAAATATGGCAAATAGTCTTAGTGTTTATACTTGACTAACTGGGGCCCAGGTCAGGAAGCATACAGACTGGCTAAACCGACCGTCTGCTAGCTGCCTCCCGTCACAGAGGTCAGTTAATTCTGAGCACATAGATACTTTTTCACCTAAATATCACACTATAGAGACTGTGTCTGTTCCCCTAACTAGAAAATACTAAAAATGTTCAAAACAATTTAATTGAGGTTCAACAAATAAAAAACAGATGCAATACGTATTAACAAATGATAAAGCTTGGCTTATTGAATAACAGGTGCCTTTCTACGAGAGCACTTTTTGTAAATAATATGATCACTGATCATAATCCAGATGTGCTCTTGGCAGAAACCTGGCAAAAACCTGAAGATTACAATATTTTAAATGAGTCCAGCCCTCAAGATTACTGTTATGAACATGAGCCGCGTCCAAAAGGTAAAGGGGGAGATGTTGCTTCAATTTATAACAACGTTTTCAGGATTTCTCAGAGGGCAGGCTTCAAGTATAACTCGTTTGAAGTAATGGTGCTTCATATAACATTATCCAGAAAGACAAATGTTAATGATAAATCCCCTGTTATGTTTGTACTGGCTACTGTATACAGGCCACCAGGGCACCATACAGACTTTATTAAAGAGTTTGGTGATTTTACAGAGTTTGGTGATTTTTACCGAGTTAGTTCTGGCTGCAGATAAAGTTTTAATAGTTGGTGATTTTAATATCCATGTTGATAATAAAAAAGATGCATTGGGATCAGCATTAATAGACATTCTGAACTCTATTGGGGTTAGACAACACGTCTCAGGACATACTCATTGTCAAAAACATACTCTGGATTTAATACTGTCACATGGAAAGGACCTCTACAGCCCGGAAAGACAGCGGAGACCAGGACAACTAGAGCCCCAAATACAAAGATTTTGTCTCAGAGGAGCACCAGGACAAGACCACAGGAAACAGATGATTCTTCTGCACAATCTGACTTTGCTGCAGCCTGGAATTGAACTACTGGTTTTGTCTGGTCAGAGGAGAACTGGCCACCCAACTGAGCCTGGTTTCTCCCAAGGTTTTTTTTCTCCATTCTGTCACCGATGGAGTTTCGGTTCCTTGCCGCTGTCGCCTCTGGCTTGCTTAGTTGGGGTCACTTCATCTACAGTGATATCGTTGACTTGATTGCAAATAATTGCACAGACACTATTTAAACTGAACAGAGATGACATCACTGAATTCAATGATGAACTGCCTTTAACTATCATTTTGCATTATTGACACACTGTTTTCCTAATGAAAGTTGTTCAGTTGCTTTGACGCAATGTATTTTGTTTAAAGCGCTATATAAATAAACATTAGTGACTGAACACCAGTGGGCACCACTGAACACCACTATTCGTCGATGACTAGCTCTGGAGGCGTGATTATGCAAATGTTTTGCCCATGTGACATCATCTTGCCCCTCAGATCCAAACGAGCTGTTTTTTTGGAGCTCGATTAAATAAATGCTTTGTTTATAATGCAAATATTCTTATGCCATTGATTTACCTGATCTGGTATCAAAACATTTAGGCACTGGTTTAATTAAGATAGCCTTAAGAGAAAATAGTATGAATCCAAACAAGTATAGGTGCTAATTTAGAGATGACGGTGAAATATTTGCATATGTGTCATTCCAGCTTTTATCTCACTTCTGGACAACTATGAAAGTGATACTGGTGAACCGGAGATTGTCACACCAGAGGAAGAACTGGAAAACCACAAGTTCCTGGATTCGATCCTGAAGACCCCCACTATGAAGGTAATAAATGAGTCAAGAAAAAGATTTATTACTGGTCAGATGTATTCTGTTTTTCATAAGACACTGTTTTACTTCAGTCTAAAAGAGAAATGATTATATGATTCCTTACCATCTGTGCTGAATAGTAAGTTGCAATAGATGTATATTTTCTCGTATTAGATGGCCCACAAATATCTAGTGGGAAAGCGTCTCTCTCCAGAAGACACCGCAGGCTTCAAGAAGCAGCTCTATCACATTTGGTTTGAGTTGTACGCCAGGAGAGGATCCAGTAAGTAAGTACAGAGGATTCAGAACAACTTACAGGAGATCATTTGGGGCACGATTCACAAGATTTGTCATTCCAAACGGCTTTGTCTGTGGAATGTAAAATTACGGGGTGAACCATCACTTAACATCACATAAATTCTAAAAAGAATGTTACAATTATTCAAATTACAAGTATGATTATTAATTATGTTCAGTAACGTTAATTAGATATCATTGGCACAAGACACAAGCTTGCATTCAGATCTGCCGGCTGCACAACATGTTATTCTTCTTTGATAACTCTTTTCACTACAAAAGAAAAGATTTGTCACTATTTCTGTTACATCACAAATTAAAGACGATTTAATTTTTTTTTCTCAAGAAAGTTTCTTCTGGTCACACAGACAAAAATCTTTGAAATATTCTTGATTTCTTCTAATGCAGTTTCCCCATTTAGAGCTTCATTAATGATACATGAAAGCCATGTTTTGTTTGTTTCTCTCTCCAAACAAGACCGGACTCATCAGGTTTCGAGCATGTCTTTGTAGGAGAGACGAGAGGAGGTCATACTGTCATTGGCTTTCATAACTGGATCCAGCTGTACTTACAAGAGAAACTAGGACACATTGACTACAAAGGATACCGTGTTAATGCCAACTCACCTCAGGTACGTGATGGATCATAGAGCAGCTCGATTCATTTACCTGCCTCAGGGCTTGTCTTTGTGTGCTTATTTTATTATATACATTTACATTTAGTCATTTTGCAGACACTTTTATCCAAAGCCACTCACATATGAGGACAATAGAAGCAATCAAAATCAACAAAAGAGCAATAATTTGTGACCCTGGAGCGCATAATGTAAATTTTTTGAAACTGAGGGGTATAAATATTCTGAAAGCTGAATAAATGATCTCTCCATTGATGTATAGTTTGTTAGGAGGACAATGTTTGTATATCTATATATTTGGAATCTGAGGGAGCAAAAAAATCTAAATACTGAGAAAATAATCTTTAAAGTTGTTCAAATTAAGTTCTTAGCAATGCATATTACTAATAAAAAATTAAGTTTTGATATATTTACAGTAAGAAATTTACTAAATTATCCATGCAACATTGTTTTATTCTGTATATTATATTTATTATACTTATTACATTATTATTATTATACTAATATAATAGTGATAATGATCATAATTAAAATTTCATTATTTATTTATTTTTGTGCATATTTCATTTATTAATTCATTTTCATGTTAATTTAATTTGTTCATTATTTACAAATAAAATATGCACAAAATAAATAATTAAATACTAATTATTATCATTATTACTATTTATAATAAATATAAATTTAATAAGTAGAATAGATAAATACAAGGGTAAATAAAAAATAAAATAGAAAGAAGAATAAAGGAGACAAAAAAAGAAAAAATAAATAAACAAAATAAATAAAAAAAAAATAGTAAAAAACAATATTGCTAAATTAGCATTAAAAGATACCGAAATGTGAAAATTCTGTCATCATTTACTCACCTTCAGGTCATTGCAAAGCTATAGATTTTCTTTCTTGTGCAAAACAAAAAATGAACATACACAGTCTATGCAATAGCTTTTTAAAATCTTGTTATGCAACTTTAAATATTCTGAAAACAGAGCCAAATTTAAGTGCTTATTCTTCTTCTAATGACTTGCGGCCATGTCTCAAATGGCATACGTCTATTTTATGTAAAGTACTCTTGGGTTCACTCTATCTAATACTATTTTTATAGAGAGAGCATATTCATATTGTTCCTAATTTCTTTATACTTTATGTTCAATCTCGTTCCCAGCCAGATGAGAACAAGCACATTATGGCTCTGCAGTTCAGCTGGAAGAATGGAATCAAGCCCAAAGGAAGCATCTTCATCGGTGTGAGCCCTGAGTTTGAGTTTGCTCTGTACACTCTGTGTTTCCTCACATCTCCAAACGAGCGAGTCAAAGTCTCCTTCAGCATCTATGAGGTGGAGATCGTCTGTCACCACTACAACCAGAAGCACATCAGCACCACCTATCCTGTGCTCGTCAGATACCTCAATGTTTAACCAGCTGCTTGGATTCAGAGTCCATGCATTCATAGTGGCTACTGATTTCATCTTTTCATTTAAAAACAATAAACCGAAAAGACTATAATCTAATTTGTAGTGTCTCGATGAATTCTGAAGTCACCATCGTTCTGTGTTCCTGAAGTCGTAATTTCTGAAAAAATCCCAAAGTCCCTCCCCTATATTATAGTATATATATTATATATTATATATATAATGAGAATTGCACTGGTTTTAATGGAAACTGTAATCTAATGGTAATTGGTTGCCTTCTATTAGTAGCTTGTTAAAACCACTCAACCTTATGTAATATGTCCCAAAAACACATTACAGAAAACCATTTTTAATGGTTTTAAAGGTTAGAGGTTGATGGTTTGTAATGGAAATCATTAGAATATATCTGATGGTTTCTATTGTTTTTCTCAGCAGCTGTGACTTCCTGGTTTGTCTTCTCCAAAACCAAAAGTATTGAAGTGTGGGCTGTGATTTAATTGGGTTTGAGCTTCGGTGCATCAGTCGTCTCGTTCTGCTTATTGACTTGGCAATGCCTGAATGCTTTGGGAATACAAATGTAAAACTGGAACTTAAAACTGGAAACTGAGCAAAAGACAGAGCAGTCTTATTTAATAAGGAGGCAAAGCAGGTATATATTTCGTTTGACTGCACTTGTGTGGCATGTTGATTGCTTAACTAAAAATGAGTCTTTTTTTCATAACAAGGACAGAAAGGTTTTGTAAATGTGACTGATGAAACTGACAACACATAATGATAAAGATGCTTCTGAAATGTTTTTTTTTTTTTTTTTTGGTATAGCTTGATCAAAGTCATGCTCGGTAGTTCACACAGTGCTGGAAATCCTCAGTATACATTCATAGACATGCCGATAGTAATAAAAGATATTAGACTCTGTCATCATAACACATAAAAGCTCTCATTAGTCAACACCTGGTTGATATGTAACATCATGGAATGAATCTGTGAACAAAACTGAACAAATCTTGGTGAACTGATTCAAATTACTCACCACTATGGCTTGTGTCCCTAGAGTTTCTTTATTTTATTTTATTTTATTTTCAATTGAACCTATTACATCTACATATAGATGTAAATTTAGATATACATCTACAATGGCATTATTAAATGTTTTTATTGTTTAATTGTCTTCCAACTAAACTGAACTTTGGACCTTAGTCATAGGGTGAGGCTAGTTATTTCTGCTGTTCTTCTTAAGGGATCGTCTGAAATTTCCACCCTTAGTGCAAAACGTAAGCCATGTCCAGTCATTAATTCAGTATTGGGACACAGCTTCTGTTCAACATCACATGCAAAATAAAATATTATATATAAAAACACACCCATACAGTATATATTTTGAATATATTAAAAAAGTATATATGTATAGTGAAGTGACATTCAGCCAAGTATGGTAACCCATACTCAGAATCCATGCTCTGCATTTAACCCATCCAAAGTGCACACACACAGCAGTGAACACACACACACACACACACTGTGAACACACACCCGGAACAGTGGGCAGCCATTTATGCAGTTGGGTGTTCAGTGCTTTGCTCAAGGGCACCTCAGTCATGGTATTGCCAGCCCGAGACTCGAACGCACAACCCTAGGAGTCAAACTCTCTAACACAGTGGTTCCCAACCTTTTTCAACTCGCGGCCCACCCAACCAAACACATATGTTTACGCGGCCCACTGCAAAAAAATTAACTGACCCCCTATGGTTGGGTTAATAACTTAGTACTCAGAAACTAGATTGTTAACTGTATTTATTGAATGAACTAGGGTTGTGCGATATGGACAAAAAAAAATTATTTGATAAATTTTGTGATTTCGATTTTAATCACAATTTTGACACACACAGATATGCTTTACAGTCATAAATGCATTCAGGATGAATTTGAAACTTATTTCCAAAAGAAAACCAATTAGAGCTTTATCAAAAAGTTGTAACGTCTCTACCACAGACATAAGTCAAAATAATCACTATAGTAAAGGTGTAACAAAATGTATAGACTTATGGCAAAAAAATATATAAATAAATAAATCCCGTGTCCAGGGACTTTTTTTTTTTTTGCCATGCATTGTTCATAGAGCTCATTAATTGTAGCTGTGCCTCAGGTGTTGAAATAGATTTGTTATACATTATATAGGTTCACACATAGCCTTCTCCGTTAGCAGTGTGTATACAGTATGTGTATGCGGTGCAGAAGCAGCAATAGTTCATTAATGTAACGCGAAATCACATTAAAATAATGCATGAGCACGAATCTCTCCGCTCGCACGCAGATTTCCTTTGCTCTGTCACAAAACCAGATGTGCTTGCTCAGTTACACGCTGCTCTCGCCCAGAGAGAGTACAAGCACTTAAAACATGTCTCCTCTCACTTAAACTGCGTCCTGTGCACTCACAACTCTCTCTATGCTCATGTGCTAGATATTAATTATTCTCACACATTTTTATTTCTAGCCTTTTACCGCGTGCAGTGTGAACGCTCTGATCCGTTAATATGGGCTCGGAAAAAAAATGCGCATCACAGACAGTGTGTGAATCTGGAGTTACGTAGGCATATGCCCAGTTTGTTCTGTTTTCGCGCTAGGCGCGTTGCATTCTGATTGGATGGGAGATAATACTGCGGGAGGTCAGGGCCGCAGAAAATCGTGCTATAAAGCGATTTAGAAATCGTGCACGCTCAAATCGTGATTTTATTACGATTTTGATTAAGCACAAAACCAAAGAATGGACTGGAAATGAACAGAAAATAACTCAGGCTGGCACCGCTCTGTCAGTGACAGTCACCAGAGCAAGCAGTCAGGAGGGAACATGTTGACAGCCATTTATGCATGTTTGATTTTGTTGTTCTGTAGCATATGCAGCAAAAACATCTAAGATAAATTGATGGTTTATTCTTAAACAAATCAGCGAGCTCGAATAGTGGAAGCATAGTATCAGTTTAATATTTTTTTTTGTTATTTAATTATATATATGAAATGGTGTTATTATGTTATTACTTAGACATTTTTACATATATGACCAATATTATTGTTTCTTTTAATAGTAATTGGCGGCCCACCTGCAATACCACCCACAGGTTGAAAACCACTGCTCTAACCACTAGGCCACGAATTATATATATATAAATATATTTAATTTTTAAACAACATTTTTTTTTAAATATATACATGCATGTGTTTGTATTTATATATACATATTAAATATACACAGTACACACCCATATATTATGTAGACAAAAACCTTTATTTTAGATGCGATGAATTGCAATTTAATCATTTGATAGCACTAACTGCAAACATAGGCTACTGCAAATTTTGAAATCTGAAAAAAAAAACATTTAGGTGAAATATAGTTTGTTCCCCTCCTATACTGTATTTGTATAAATTGATTTTATCAGACTATATTGGCACAATTTCCCCTGTAAAAAGACTGTGGTTTATTTTGGGTACTACAACAATAAATTAACATTTTGGTGAAATTTAGTTTAGCACTGTATTTTAATGAAGGGATGGTTACAAAAATAAAGATTAAATTTAACCATTACAAAACATTCTCTATCGGTTCTCTTTTGGAAGCCAATAAACCCCACCTTCAATGTAAACCAATGTGATGTTCACATGTTTTTGTAAGTTTTGGTTGCTTGAACTACAAATAGATTCTATAATAGGATAAAGAAAGATGAAGAAAGTCTTGTGGGGCTGGGATGAAATGAGGGTGACTAAATTATGACTTTTTTTTGTGAACACTCCCCTGGACACTGATTGGATTTTTGAGACGGTCCCTTAAGCTTTATGCGCTACTATGACGTGTCGAAACCTGTTTTTATACAGTCTATTGTCAGAAAATCCTCGAGTTTAAATAATATTCAGCTTTAAGCAGCAGATTTAAGTATGTTTGTGTACAATAGTTAAATATAATGTAAACGTACGGCGGTATTAATATCTTTCCAAGACTGTCACCTCTCTAGAACCGAAGGAGAAAGCAAATATACTTAGGCAAGTAACTTATCATATTTGCCTATGTGTTTCTCTTCAGATTTAGTCAGAAATACAGCATTTATAAGTTCTGAACATGTATGGTAAAGCTGTTTATTCTACATATTGTTTTTGTAGAGTTTATTAATTGCTTGGTTTCACATTCATTTCAGGAATGTTGCGATGTCAACCGACCAGGAAGCACAAGAAGATGAGCTGCTTGCTCTAGCGAGCATCTATGATGAAAAAGAGTTCTGCAGGGCCGAGTCAGCGAAGGAGGGCGAGATCCATCTGTGTCTGGAGCTTCCTCCGAACTTCAGACTGCTAGTCAAGGGTGAGACTATCAGCAGGTGGTCGAACTTTGTTCTAGCCAGTGTTGGGAAGGTTACTTTGGAAATGGAAATGTTAAAGATTACAATTTACCCTATTTAACTATCTCAATCACTTCATTACCATCTAAAGACATCTTTTTCACCATCACCTTAATTTATTCTAGCACTTTTCTATTCTATTCTATTCTATTCTATTCTATTCTATTCTATTCTATTCTATTCTATTCTATTAATTTTGGTCCTATTTATTAAATATACAGACAAAGGCTGCAGACAGCACACCTTGTTTGTTATCTTTATTTTATAAGTGCACAAAGTTTTGTTATCATTATGTCTGTATCCAAAAAAAAAAAGTAGACCCTTTACAGATTCGATTGATGTATTGCTCTTATCTGTACGATTAAAACTGAAAGTGTAATTTAAGTTCTTTTCGGGGTTATCAGGAGAAAATGACTCATAACGCGTATCCTCGTTAATCGACTCCAGAGGGTTAAACTGTCACAGTGTCTGGGTTGTGTCCCTGGGTTTCCACTAGATGTCCCCCTTTCTCACAGTGTCTGTCACCTTATCACTTCCTGTTCCCTTATTTGGTCACCTTCCTCCTTGTTAGTATTGATTGTTCCCCACCTGTCTCCTGTTCCCTCATTATCCTTCTGTGTATTTATACCCGGTCTGTCTGAGTCTGTGTTACGGAGTCCTTGTTTAATGTCCTATAGTTATTCATGTCCGTCGCTTCTTGCCTTGCTTTGCCTTGTCTTCGTGTCTTGTTTATGTTTGATATTCTGGTTTTGACCCTGCCTGGACTGTTTACCCCTTTGGATTACCCTTTAATAAATGACTTACCTGCAATTGGTTCTATCTCCGTGCCTCATTGGATCCCTGCCGTGACAGAAGGACTCCGTCACACTAGGAACCAGCGGTATGTCATTTTTCCGTTCCCCAGCCAAGATGGCGGAGCGGTGAACCAAGTACCTTCGGTTGATCGCCCTCCGCCAAGAGGGCAATGAAGTGGGTGCCCTGGCTCAGGTGTTCTGGTCCCTGGCCGAGGGCATGGGCTACAACGATGCGGCCCTCAAGGACTATTTCAATGGCGGGCTGGATGATCCAGTGTCTCATGAGGAGATGGCGCAGTTAGAGACACTGGAATTCTGGGAATTCGTGCGCTACCTGCAGCATCGGCTTCGGTGGGATGACCCAGCCACTTCGGTCTCTTCCGGCGGGGTGGTCGTCAGCCCAGCACCACTGCCCAGGATGGCAACCAGCCAAGCGCCACAACCCAAGATGGCCACCAGTCCAGCACCACTGCCCAGGATGGCTAACAGCCAAGCGCCACAGCATAAGATTGCCGCTAACCCAGCGCCAATGCCCAAATTGGCCACCGTTCCAGCACCACAGCCCAAGATGGCCGCCAGCCCAGCGCCAATGCCCAAATTGGCCACCGGTTCAGCTCCACAACCCAAGATGGCCGTCAGCCTAGCGCCACAGCACCAGATGGCCATCAGCCTAGCGCCACAGCACAAGATGGCCGTCAGCCAAGCGCCACAGCACAAGATGGCCGCTAACCCAGCGCCAATGCCCAGATTGGCCACCGGTCCAGCGCCACAGTACAGGATGGCCGCCAGCCCAGCGCCAATGCCCAAATTGGCCACCGGTTCAGCGCCACAGTACAAGATGGCCGCCAGCCCAGCACCACAGTACAAGAGGGCCGCCTGTCCAGAGTCATGGCCCAAGATGGCTGCTTGCCCAGCGCCGTTGCACAGGATGAGAGTCTCAGTTGACCCTCCGGAGTCTAGTCAGGTTCCAGTTGACCCTCCGGAGTCGAGTCAGGTGCCAGTTGACCCTCCGGAGTCGAGTCAGGTGCCAGTTGACCCTCCGGAGACGAGTCAGGTGCCAATTGACCCTCCGGAATCGAGTCAGGTGCCAGTGGACTCTCCAGAGTCAGGGCTAGTCACCGCTGATCCTCCAGAGTCAGGGCTAGTCACCGCTGATCCTCCAGAGTCAGGGCTAGTCACCACTGATCCTCCAGAGTCAGGGCTAGTCACCGCTGATCCTCCAGAGTCAGGGCTAGTCACCGCTGATCCTCCAGAGTCAGGGCTAGTCACCGCTGATCCTCCAGAGTCAGGGCTAGTCACCGCTGATCCTCCAGAGTCAGGGCTAGTCACCGCTGATCCTCCAGAGTCAGGGCTAGTCACCGCTGATCCTCCAGAGTCAGGGCTAGTCACCGCTGATCCTCCAGAGTCAGGGCTAGTCACCGCTGATCCTCCAGAGTCAGGGCTAGTCACCGCTGATCCTCCAGAGACTAGGCTGGTCACCGCTGATCCTCCAGAGTCAGGGCTAGTCACCGCTGATCCTCCAGAGACTAGGCTGGTCACCGCTGATCCTCCAGAGTCAGGGCTAGTCACCGCTGATCCTCCAGAGACTAGGCTGGTCACCGCTGATCCTCCTGAGTCAGGGCTAGTCACCGCTGATCCTCCAGAGTCAGGGCTAGTCACCGCTGATCCTCCTGAGTCAGGGCTAGTCACCACGGATCCTCCAGAGACTAGGCTGGTCACCGTTGACCTTTCAGAGTCAAGTCAAGTCACCGGTGATCTTCAAGGACTGAGTCAAGTCACCGGTGATCTTCAAGGACTGAGTCAAGTCACCGGTGGTCTTCAAGGACTGAGTCAAGTCACCGGTGGTCTTCAAGGACTGAGTCAAGTCACCGGTGGTCTTCAAGGACTGAGTCAAGTCACCGGTGGTCTTCAAGGACTGAGTCAAGTCACCGGTGGTCTTCAAGGACTGAGTCAAGTCACCGGTGGTCTTCAAGGACTGAGGCAAGTCACCTCTGATCTTCATGAACAAAGACAAGTCACCATTGATCTTCATGAGCAGATGCAAGTCACCAATGATCTTCATGAGCAGTGTCAGGCCAGCACCAATCTTCTGGAGTCCAGTAAGGACACCAGGGGATTACCAGAGTTTTGTTGTCCCATTGATCCAGCCGCACGGAGGTCTGCTCCGCCTTGGGGGGCTCTGGTCCTGACCACATGGCTGTGGTGGTCTTCTGCTCCGCCCTGGGGGGCGCTTGCCCTGACTACACGGTTGTGGTGGTCTTCCGCTCCGCCCTGGGGGACTCTGGCGTCGACCACGAGGACGTGGTGGTCCTCTGCTCCGCCCTGGGGGGCTTCTGCTCTGACCACACGGACATGGTGGTCTTCTGCTCCGCCCTGGGGGGCGCTTGCCCTGACTACACGGTTGTGGTGGTCTTCCGCTCCGCCCTGGAGGGCTCTGGCCTTGACCACAAAGGTGTGGTGGTCTTCTGCTCCGCCCTGGGGGGCTTCATGTTGTTTTTTTCCTTTGGTTTTTGTGTTAACGTCTGTCCCTGTTCCTTTCTGTTAGTCTGGCCCTCCGTCCCTCCCCCTGAGCCTCCACCTGTCCGCCTCCCTCCTGGTCTCTGTTTTGTGTCTGTCGTGGAGCGTCTGGGAGCCGCTCCGTAGAGGGGGGGTACTGTCACAGTGTCTGGGTTGTGTCCCTGGGTTTCCACTAGATGTCCCCCTTTCTCACAGTGTCTGTCACCTTATCACTTCCTGTTCCCCTATTTGGTCACCTTCCTCCTTGTTAGTATTGATTGTTCCCCACCTGTCTCCTGTTCCCTCATTATCCTTCTGTGTATTTATACCCGGTCTGTCTGAGTCTGTGTTACGGAGTCCTTGTTTAATGTCCTATAGTTATTCATGTCCGTCGCTTCTTGCCTTGCTTTGCCTTGTCTTCGTGTCTTGTTTATGTTTGATATTCTGGTTTTGACCCTGCCTGGACTGTTTACCCCTTTGGATTACCCTTTAATAAATGACTTACCTGCAATTGGTTCTATCTCCGTGCCTCATTGGATCCCTGCCGTGACATAAACTGGCAAATGTAGGTTTCAAAAAGTATTCAATAAAAGGGTGCCGTTAACTGTGGTCAATGTGTATTAGAGAAAAACATTTATTTTCATAATGATATTTCCCCCATTTTAAATTCTTATTATCCAATAAAAGTATACATTTTTTTGTGATTTTTTAAGATAAAAGATCAAAAGGTTTAACAATACAGATGGATTTTCACAGCCGCCTTTGATCATATTCACCAAGGGTGCCTATTTTTGGCCATGACTGTATATATATTTTTTAATAAAACACCTTGTGAGACAAGCACTTGTATATCAATCAATCAATCACTTTATTTATAAAGCACAATTAAACACAACTTCCATTGACCAATGTGCTATACAGAATGCAAAAATTTTAAATAAGCACCATAACATGATAAAAGAACAATGACAAACAGGCCAACTGCATCAACATTCATTTTGTATAAGACAGATCAAAAAGAAAAGTTTTTAACCTCACTTTAAAAATGGACAGGGTGGGTGCAGTTCTAATTTCAGGTGGGAGATTGTTCCACAGTCTTGGAGCAGCAATAGAAAATGCTCTATATATTGATCTAGGAACCACTATGAGGTCTAAGTTTCGCAGACCTAAGAGCTCTTGTAGGTTGGTGGAGTGTCAGTAGATCAGAAAGGTAAGCAGGAGTTAACCCATTTAATGACTTAAAAACTAATAGCAGGACTTTAAAATCAATTCTGTGACACACTGGCAGCCAGTGCAGTGACTGAAGGACAGGAGTTATATGTTCCCATTTACGAACTCCTGTCAAAACTCTGGCAGCAGCATTCTGGACTATCTGCAGGCGATTTATGGGTGATTGACTGATCCCCAAATAAAGCGAATTACAATAATCTAGCCTTGTAGAGATAAAACTTTTTCAAAATTGGAGAATGAAAGGAAAGACTTAATTTTTTATCAAGGATCGAAGCTGGTAGAAGCTTGCCTTCACAACTTGATTTACCTGTCTATCAAATTTTAGGGCACTGTCCAGTACCACTCCCAAGTCTGTAACGTAAGGCTTAACATAAGGTTCCAAGGCAACAAGATTCACATTACACTAGAAGATGTAAACACCATAACCTCAGTCTTATTCTCATACAGACTTAAAAAAATTCAGTGACATCCATGCTTTAACATCCTCAAGGCAAGCAGCCATCTGTTCTAGACTATTTTTATGTTTAAGGGGAAAATATATTTGTGTGTCCTCCTCATAACAATGATAACTCAAGTCATATTTCCTAAAAATAGTACCTAAAGGAAGAATATATAAAGAAAACAACATAGGGGCTAGTGTGGAGCCTTGAGGAATTCCACATGTCAGCTTTACAGAGGAAGATCGATAGTTACCAATGTTAACTGAGAAACTCCTGTTTGTCAGATAAGACTGAAACTAATGTAAGACTGAGCCTCTGCTGACCACTATGTGTTCTAAACGAGACAGCAAGACATTATGGTCCACCGTGTCAAATGCAGCACTTAAGTCCAGAAGTACCAATGCTACCGAGTCTCCAGAGTCAGTGGCTAAGATAAGACTTTTACCAGAGCCGTTTCAGTAGAGTGAAATTTTCTAAAGTCGGATTGAAATATATCAAAATTTTTATTATCGACTAAAAATGTTTGAAGCTGGCACAGGACTACTTTGTCTAAATTTTTTGTCAAGAATGGGAGATTAGAAATAGGCTGAAAATTTAATAATTCCGAGGAATCCAAGTTAGGCCTCAGGGACTCAGGAACAACTCCTAACTAAAGGCATTTGTTTATAAAATGTAAAAGTGTTTGACCCATTACATTAAATACTTGTTTAAATAATCGTGCCGGGATGGTATCTAATGGTGAACCTGTAGGTTTTAGCTGCTTCACACTGTCATTTAAAAAAGTTTTTGAGATAGGTGTAAACAGACTGAGCAAGCCGTTGTAATTTAACCGACCTGCAGGATCACCAGTGGTCTATTGAATATTGTGTCTAATTCCAGCTATCTTGTTTCGGGGATCTTGTGCAGCCCCCCTGATCTTGCCTATGAAAAACTGGCAAAACCGCTCACATATAGCCACTGACTCAGTCGGGTAAATAGAAACAACAGGGTTCAGCACAGTATTAATACCATTAAAAAGGATTCTAGGGTTATTGTAATTCTTGTCTATAAGGGTGGAAAAATAGTCTGATTTGGCCACTCTCAACTCATTCTGATACTTAAGAAGGGAGTCTTTAAGCATCTCATAGGAGATCTGTAATTTATCATTTTTCCATTTCCTCTCTGGCCTTCTACATGCCTGTCTCAGAGTCCGAGTAGTATTATTCACCCATGGCTCAGGGATTGACTTTTGATGTTTTGTTCTCATTGGAGCGACATCATATTGTTGCTCTCTCGTTGGTCTGACTGCTTCTACTTTGTAAGTCACTTTGGATAAAAGCATCTGCTTAATGACTCAATGTAAATTAAAGTAATGTAACTGATTACTTTTCTATATATATATATATATATATATATATATATATATATATATATATATAATGTTTTCAAACATGTAAACCAGGCTGGTTTAACCTTACGGTTAGTGTTCAACACTGATCACCTTCATCGCTTGAATTAAGATTATAGTAATTTAATTTAAAACACAGCCACAACAAAATCGGATTTTAGCACTCTTATTACTTTGAGATTATTCTGAGGTTGAATACATATTTAAAAACTTAACACAAAATAGTTTAGTTGCTATGATACTGTTTTTGAAACCAAATCTTTGCATAGCTAGGAAACATTGGTATCTAACAATTCCTTGGGGGGAAAAAAATGTTAATCTTAAAAAATAAAGCATATACATAAACCTAACTAAATAAATCAATTATTAAATAAGCATGTGTCTTAAAATCCCGAAATATTGTTGTCATACTTTAGAGCAATCCATGCAATTTATCAAAGACATCAGTTAAAGTGTTGTGTAGGTGTGTTTAGGTGTGTTTGTGTGTACTTTATATAGGTGTGTAGGTGTGTGTGAAATGGGGCTGATGAGTCGTGAGACATGCAGATCCATTTGCAAGCTTTTATTACACAGAAAAATGGTCATAACAATCATGTTAAACACTGACAAACAGGTATATAAAGGGCAAGACAAAGAATGTTCCTAGGGCAAGCATGGGTCTTCGATGAGCGAGCAATATCCAGAGGGCTAAGCAAGAGGGGTAATCCAGCATCCAGAGCAAAGGGTCAAAACACGAGAAACAGAACAAGGCAAGAAAAAGACTAAATTATGAAAACTAGAAACTAAGACAAGACTATGAAAACTACGAACCAAACAAGACTAAGAAAACAAACACAGAATGGCTTGGTATCGCAAGTAGAGGGATATGGGCAGAACAATACTTGACCGTGTGTGAGAGAAAGTCCAATGCTTATAAAGCGTGTCTGATGGTTGTGCTGTGTGTGTGTATGTGTGTGTGTGTAATTGGTGGCAGCTGTATGTAATAGTTATCAGTTGAATGTGATTGGTGCAATGGAGCATGGGAAATGTAGTCCAGGGTGTTCTGTGTAGTGAGAGAGTCTGTTTTGTAGATGATGACCTTTGGTGGTGATTAAACGGAAGTTCAATGACCGGATCATGACAGCGTGTGTGTGTGTGTGTGTGTGTGTGTGTGCGTGTGCATGTAGGGGTGTGTTTGTGTGTATGACAAAATTCAAATGTATCCCCTTTGTAATCATTAACATTTTCAAAAGTATCTGTAATTTAAGCAGACATCTTTTTTCTCAGGAACTGTAACTGATTACAGTTACATTTAATTTATAATTAAATTACGTAATTCTGTTACATGTAACTAGTTTCTCCCCAACACTGGTTCTAACAGTCAAAGTGTCTATATGCCCATTTCTCACATACATATTTTATTAATGGATGTAGAAAACAATTAGTATAATTTTGCCAAAAAAAGTTTTAAAATTGTTATCACTTGTGTAGCAAATTAGCTCAAAAGGGAAATATTTATGATTAATTATAACTGGTTATAATTAATAATGAATATTTTCAATTAGATTTTAGAATTAACTGTAATAGAATTGATAAAATCTTATATCATTTCTATTGTTATGGTTATTTTCCTGGCCAAGGAAGGATAACGATGCTACTTTATGCAGTACTAGCAGTAGATTAGCATGTAGCAAGAAATCAAACATTCAGTGACTTTGAATTGTGAGCAGCACACAGAGACAAATCAATTGGTAATATAAGGGATTTAATAAATGAACCTAAAGCTAACATATAACTACACCAAGCAAAACACATATATGTACATATACAGAATGAAGGAAAGTAAGGAAGAGAGAAGGAAGAGCAAAATAATGGCAGTATTTCACATCAGTTAACCACAACCTAATGAGAATCATCAAAGAATCCAAAATCACCTTAAAATGGGCTCAAACTTAAACACGCATCTAAATAGTTGGAAACGGTTACTTGCATTGGCTTCACTCCTGAACAAGGGTCCTGATGCGGTAGACAACAGGGGTTCTTGATGAGTTATTTTAGAAGTAAGCTGAAGTTTTTCCTTTGGTTCTTCTGAAGATAGGAAAGTCCACAGCGGTTTGACAAAGTTATTCTGAAGATAAAAAAACTGCTGGAAAATCAAACTCAAAAGGAAAGTTTGAGGAGTCTTGGATAGTGTTCATCTCGAAAAGCAAGGGTTTCTGAGCGCAGATTATTCAAAGATAATGAATTTCTGTTCACACCCACCTTTAGGGTGGAATGCCCAATCTCACAATGTGTGTGTGTTGTGTATTGAGAAGAGGTTGATAAGAAGTCGGATGGGGAGACCCAACAGTTGATCGTCCAGATAATGGGAGTAAACATAGCCATTACGCACCCATATAACTGCATACCATGGGGCCAGATTCTGTCATTTATATGCAAATGTCAAAAGGCTAAAGGAATCCCAATGACATAAATCCCAAACAATTTAACATGATCCTAAGCAGATGCTACACACATTCATGTAAAAAATCTTGTGTAATATAACTAGTGTCTGTTTGTTTGCTGGTTTTTATTGTATTTGTTATAATACAATAGTTTTTACCATGAAAATAGACTGAGATGCTGACATAGCATTGAATAAAAAATATACTGTACTGCTACTTATATCGTCTGTAATGTTTTCTTCTTATTTCCAGGACATAACTCCACAGAGTATCATCTATCATTTCTAGGTCCACTGGTTCTGAGTTTTAGATTCCCGGCTAATTATCCTTCAGCTTCTGCGCCGGTTTTTGCTCTAAGCTCCAACTGGCTCACAAGAGTCCAGGTGAGTCCTGTTTAGTAATGTCCTGAAGGCTGTCTGATTGTATTATTGTAATGTGCTCTTTTATCGTTCTGATTCATTCTTTTTAATTGGTAATACTGAATCAAAACTGTTTATCTAAGCTGTTTCACTCAGACAATACATCACTTCACTACTATACACCAAAAAATAAAGGTGCTTAAAAGATGCTTCACAGCGATGCCATAGTCATTTTTGGTCTTTGGTCACCATCTTTCTTGCCTTGTTATAATCTGTTTGAAAAGTAAATACAAAATATTTTCTAATTTAAAGTAAACGATTAAATTTAATCATATATTTGGTGATTATTAAGCATTACAATTTTATGTAGACTTAAAAGGGCAAAGAATGTATCATCATGATTTTAAAACTCTCCAATATTTTTCTCTATCTTAATGTTTCAATGGAATGAATATGAAATAGTGACTGAAACACGTCTCATTAAGCCACTTCTAATCATGGTTGATTACAATAACCTTCCTCTCTCACTCCATCAGATCACTGCGCTTTGCAGGAGACTGGATGAGCTTTGGGAGGAGAACCAAGGCAACGTGATTCTTTTTACCTGGATGCAGTTCCTCAAGGAAGAGACTCTGGACTTCCTGGGAATCCAGTCACCGCTGGAAATCCAGAGCATTGAGAGTGAATCTGGCCTAAAAAAAGCAGCGGACGTTTCTAGAGAAAAATGTAAAGTGCAAGATTTAGACCCAAGAGCTGTGCAAGAAGTCGACGCTCGCACAGATATACTGAGTCAGCTGCTGGATTTTGACGAAGCTCAGAATCAGAAGGTGTTTGATGGGAAGGTGTTCTGCTGTGGCATCTGTTACTCAGAGAAGCTCGGATCGGAATCACTGCTCTTCAAAGAGTGTCAGCATGTGTACTGCAAGCCCTGCATGAAGGAATACTTTCAGATCCAGATAAGAGACGGAAAAGTCCAGTGCCTTACCTGCCCTGAGCCAAAGTGTGTGTCCATGGCCACTCCTTCACAGGTATCTCCTGACTGCTCTGATATAATTATGCCATAGTGTGAATAGATTATGTAATCTATTCATACTCTGTTAAAAATGTAAAAACATTTTTTTTAAATCCAAATATAAAACACTTTCAGATTTAGAGGGTCCATTAGATCTGCGCATTAGGTCTTAAAGTGACAGCAGTTTAATATACAGGTGCTTCTCAATAAATTAGAATGTTGTGGAAAAGTTCATTTCAGTAATTCAGCTCAAATTGTGAAACTCGTGTATTAAATAAATTCAGTGCACAAAGACTGAAGTAGTTTTAGGCTTTGGTTCTTTTAATTGTGATGATTATGGCTCACATTTAACATAAACCCACTAATTCACTCTCTCAACAAATTAGAATACTTCATAAAACCAATAATAATAATAAAAAAGCATTTTTAGTGAATTGTTGGCCTTCTGGAAAGTATGTTTGCTGGCAAGTCAAGCACACCAACACCATGGTCATTTTAACCAACTTTTGGTATTTTTGGCAGTGTGGGCAGGTGCCAAATCCTGCTGGAAAATAAAATCAGCATCTTCAAAAGGCTGGTCAGCAGAAGAAGCATGAAGTGCTCCAAAATTTCTTGGTAAATGGGTGCAGTGAATCACAGTGGAAACAATGGAGAGATGACATTGCACCCCAAATCATCACCGACTGTGGAAACGTAAAATTGGACTTCAAGCAACTTGAGCTATGAGCTTCTCCACCTTTCCTCCAGACTCTAGTACCTTGGTTTCCAAATGAAATACAAAACATGCTCTCATCTGAAAAGAGGACTTTGGACCACTGGTCAACAGTCCAGTTCTTCTTCTCCTTAGCCCAGGTAAGACGCCTAAGGAGTGGCTTAACAAGAGGAAAAGACCACTTTAGCCAAATTCCTTGAAACGTCTGTGTGTGATGGCTCTTGATGCCTTGACCCCAGCCTCGGTCCATTCCTTGTGAAGTTCACTCAAATTCTTGAATCGATTTTGCTTGAAAATCCTCACAAGGCTGCGGTTCTCTCGGTTGGATATGCATCTTTTTCTTCCACACTTTTTCCTTCCACTCAACTTTCTGTTAACATGCTTGGATACAGCACTCTGTGAACAGCCAGCTTCTTTGACAATGAATGTCTGTGGCTTACCCTCCTTGTGAAAGGTTTCAATGATTGTCTTCTGTACAAATGTCAGATCAGCAGTCTTCCCCATGATTGTGCAGCATAGTGAAACAAACTGAGAGACCATTTTGAAAGCTCAGGAAATCTTTGCATGTGTTTTGAGTTTATTAGCTGATTAGCTTGTCACCATATTCTAATTTGTTGAGATGGTGAATTGGTGGGTTTTTGTTAAATGTGAGCCAAAAACATCACATTTAAAAAAACCAAAGACTTTTGAGTTGAATTACAGAAATAAATGAACTTTTCCAAGACATTTTAATTTATTGAGAAGCACCTGTACTTGCTGCTGTTTATTTCCTTAATCAACAAATTAAAAAGATATTTACTTATTGCTCTTGACTGAATAATTTTGTGGCTTTAATAAGCATTAATCTATGCAGTGAAGACTGTTGTGTATTTTATGTTTGATTATTACATTCCTGTAGGATATCTTGTTAGACCTCTTTGGAAAAGCAAGGATTATTTTATTTGTATCTTTGTTGTAATTTGTTCTTACTTTATTAAAGACAATCAGTCAGTTATAGTGTTTGTACTTTAAAATTCTTTTGCTAGTAGTTTTTCCGGTGATATCAAAAATGGTATATATCACTAGTAGTTAGGGGTGTGCGATATTGACAATATATATATATATACAGTACAGACCAAAAGTTTCGACACACCTTCTCATTCAAAGAGTTTTCTTTATGAAAGGCATCATCAAAACTATGAATTAACACATGTGGAATTATATATGGAATTATATACATAACAAAAAAGTGTGAAACAACTGAAAATATGTCATATTGTAGGTTCTTCAAAGTAGCCACCTTTAGCTTTGATTACTGCTTTGCACACTCTTGGCATTCTCTTGATGAGCTTCAAGAGGTAGTCACCTGAAATGGTCTTCCAACAGTCTTGAAGGAGTTCCCCGAGAGATGCTTAGCAATTGTTGGCCCTTTTGCCTTCTGTCTGCGGTCCAGCTCACCCCTAAACCATCTCGATTGGGTTCAGGTCCGGTGACTGTGGAGGCCAGGTCATCTGGCGCAGCACCGCATCACTCTCCTTCTTGCTCAAATAGCCCTTGATGCCTTCAGTGTGACTTTCATAGTCATGAAAATAAAGAAAACTCTTTGAATGAGAAGGTGTGTCCAAACTTTTGGTCTGTACTGTACATATATATATATATATATATATATATATATATATATATATATATATATAATTTCCATTTTAATTCATTCATTGAAGTGATTTATTCAAACAGCTGATTCATTTAGAAACAAAGCAAGTGGCTGTCTTCATGAATAGATTATTGAATCATTGACTCAAACTATTTATTTAGGAATTAATGCACCGAGATGCACTAATGTTCTGCTCTGGCTTTGTTTGAAAATATTTTCATGGCAAAAAAAAAAATAAAAAATAAAAAACAGACAATATCTTATCTAAAATGCAACTCACTTAATGTTTTTTGAACTGTTGTATAAAATCAATATCACATTCGCTATCGCGCTCTTGGGCTAATATTCAGGAAAATTAGCGCCACTTTTCTTTGTATGATATTACTTAACTACATCATAACGTACCAATAAAAAATTGCCTTAACCTTATTTATTACAATAATGAGTCAAAGACAACAAAGCAATTCCTTCCATTTATTTATTTTTGTGGCAAGGCCAGTAAATATCTGAACCTTGAATGAATATTTGTATTCTGAATGTAGACTGACAGTCTGCTCGTATAACAGGTGAAACTTCTTGTGGGCAAAGACGAGTTTGCACGCTATGATCGTCTCCTGTTGCAGTCGAGTCTGGACCTGATGAAGGATGTGGTGTATTGTCCTCGTATGAGCTGCTGTATGGCGGTGATGGTGGAGCCAGACTCAAACATGGGCATCTGTCCCGCCTGCAAATATCCCTTTTGTACGCTCTGTAAGCGGAGCTATCACGGCCTCAATCACTGCATACCGACTAATGGTGAGATATTCACACATGTTGCAAATTAACCCTCTGGTGTTGTTTGGTCATTTTAAAAAGGAAAAAAATGTAGTCATTTTAATGTTATCGTTATCGAACTGATAAGAAAACTTTGCTGATATATTAAAAGGCCTATATTAAATAATGTTATGGAATCTTTGTGCACCCTTTAAGCACGTTGTTATGGGAGGAGCGCATTTCACAACAGAAGTTACAGTCTAGTTAGCACATAACTTACTTTGAGTCCACTTGTACATTTGTGTTTTTTTTTAAATATATAGGTTGTATTATCATGTTTATGTTGTATAAATATCTGACAGTGTTACAGTTTACCAGTGTTAATTCAGCTCTTCAGCAACAACGCACGCAGCTTAAATAGAAATGCTACTATTTGAAACAATGGTAGCTATTAATTTAAGATACTTCTTTTCCAAAATAATTGATATATTATTAGTAATAACCACCACTTTTATTTTTATCTTATTAGTTTCATATAGTTTAATTAAAATAATTGTATTATTGTCAGTTTGGAGGTTATTCCATTAAATTTATCCATGGCATATGATTTTTTATTTTATTTTTTTACATAGTAATGTTGTCCAGTTACTTGATTGCATAGTTTTATTTATTTGTAAGGCTGATTTATGTTTGATTTATGTTGACATGTTTAATGGCATTTAATGGTGAGACTTTTTTGTAATCAGGCTCTCAGAAATTACATAAAAATTGGGATTCAGATTTATCGGCCAACATATCGGTTATTGGCTTTCATATATAAAAAATAATCGGTTAACAGTATCGGACAAAATGTTCATGTTGATCCATCTCTAAAAAATTACTACTTAATCAGAATGGCTTTTACGATAGTCGGTGTGTGACCACACAAAAAAATTGTTGACTTGATTCGGAAGAGCTAAACGGTCGTAAACATTTTTTTTAATTACCGCTATTTGAAATGAATGGAAAATATGCAAAAGTACATTGTGTGTACAATATACAAATTATTCATGATGCTGAAAAAATGTGCACAGCAATGAAGGGGTGACACTCTAAAATATCAAGAGTGCAAAATAAACCAACCCCATCTCGATCAGATTGAAGGGGGAGGTTTATTCCTCTTCTAATACGATTGAGTATGCATGTAAACACTCGATCGGATTGAACCATGAAGCTGAAAGGATTGTGCATGTGCAATGATGCATTATAAAATGCTCCTTTCACTCGGCAACTGTGAAGTGGAGCAGGACAACCTTGTTTTGGATACTCATCCACAGACAGCCCATTTTGGCTGCGGAGAGGGGCTTATGTTTTTTTTTTTTTTGTGTGATAAATATGAGTATCACAGCACAGTGATTTATATGTATATTTATCCATAAATGAGTAAATATCAATTTGCTGGTAAAAACAAAGAAACTGTAGGGTAGAATTATTATGTGCAAACAGTGAGAAACTCGATATTATCTTTATGTCACTTTTTTCGCTTTTTGAGCAGCGTGCTCATGTAAAATAAATAAAAAAAAAACTTCCCATTTGAAGCTTGAGACATATAAACGTACATATCAACCCGATCACTTTATTAAGCATTCATGTGAACACTACAATCAGATTCATCAATCATGAGTTCAGTCCAATTCAGCACAAAAAGTGTGCATGTAAATGTAGCCATTGTCTCTATTTTAAATGGTAAACGGACTGCATTTATATAGCGCTTTCAACAGACCACATGGCCATCCAAAGCGCTTTACAATTTGCCTCACATTCACCCATTCACACACCGACTGCGGTGTCAGCCATTCAAGGCGCCATCCAGCTCGTCGGGAGCAGCTGGGGTTAGGTGTCTTGCTCAAGGACACCTCGACACTTGGTCAGGTGGAGCCGGGGATTGAACCACCAACCTTCCAATTTGTAGACAACCTACATGAACCACTGAGCCACTGCCATATTTTAACATGAAATACTGCCATAATGGATATATATAATTATATATATATATATATATATATAATTTTTGAATTGGACAATTAATCATAATTTTTTACATATATATTTATTAGTAATATTAAATTCTTTAAAAATACAAAGGAAAAAAGAAAACATATTTTTGAACAAAAATATATTACCCTGATTTTACTTCTAATAAAAACCAATGACATTTTAGGTGTCTGGTCACTTTAGACAGCGAACAACACAAGTGTGACTCCCAACACCAGAGACTTAAGAGTAGCTTGTGTCTGATATTAGACATAATATCGTATTGTATATTAGATGCTCAGTGCTACAGAATGTGAAGTCCACACACTTTGTTAGTTTGTTCAAAAGCTGTGTGTTTCTTTACCAGATGATTTACGTGGTATGCATGATGAGTATAATTCTGCGAGCGAAGAGTGGAGGAAGATCGAAGAGAAGCAGGGCATTCAGAGGGTGTTCGACTCTCTCAGCGAAGACTGGGTAAAGGTTAACTGTAAACAGTGCCCTTGCTGTGGCACTAACATAGAGGTCAGTACTAAAGACACGTGCATACATTGGTTTCCCATTTCTTCACTGACATATTTCCTGTCCCGTGTTGAGAGAAACCAGGAGTGAGGTGTAAAAGCACTTCCTTCAGCCCGAGGCTTATTAATTTAACCTTTGGTGTGATAAATAAAATATAAGTTATTACAAAAAAAACATATATGAGATATAAGATATATATAAACATACTGTATATAAGCAAGACTATTTCAGGTTATGAAAAGCAACATAATGTATTACTTTCAATAAATATTAAGCAATGAATTTAGTTGTTATTTATGGAGTAATGCAGTATTGTTATGTTAAAGTGACTTTCCACAACACTGCCTATAGGCATGTAGAATGATCCACAAAACCAAAAGTTGGTAAGGAAGATCATTGTAAATAATAAATCAACTTTATTCCAAGTAATGAAGAGCTGTTTCAGTTCAACCCATTGCACAACAAAACCAAGAATATTATCAACAAAGAAAGCTTTTTATCTTCTGAATGCTATAGTGCTGCTGTCTAAACTAAACTGCCTTCTTCAGGACAAGCTGACAGTGATTTAAAGCCAATACAACAAAGCGTTTAAGCTGAAATGAAATTCTGAATGCTAAACAGCAAACATAAGGTATTATCAGGGCATGACCCAAGAAATCTGCAGATGCAAATGTAGAAGCATTTTCTTAAAAAATGTTTGGATCTTTTGACCTGTAGGTGGCGCCAAATTCAGCAGGTCCTCATGAAGTTTTGTTGCTGAGAAAGACCACCTCATAATTAGAGTTCAACATTTTTAACTTCAATATGTAAAGTCATATTTAAAGTCAAGAAAATAATATCAAAATTGTATATTAGGAATGTTTTTGGTCCAGTGATTAAGAACTATGGACCTTTTCCACAAAACTGATATATTGTAAATCCTCTAAATTAGGGCTGCAACTAACGATTATTTTGATAATCGATTAATCTGTCGATTATTTTTACGATTAATCGATTAATCGGTTTATGTGCTTATATTTTAGTTTTTTCCATTTTTTCCCCAAGTAAATTATTAATAAATGGTCTTTATCCTTCAGCATAGATTTTTAAGAGATTTTAACCATTTTGCATTGTCATATCCTCATTAAAAATATACCTGGAGTTGTTTTATTGTGTTAGTAATCCTTTGTCGAACTCTTCTGCAATCAGAACACTGACCCATACTCTAGCAAATTTCACAAGGAGATATCAAATGTTTTCACCATGGCAGTCCTTAGAGCTCCTAAAGTAGTTTAACATCCCGGACAAAGCTTATTAAGGAATCTTTCAGAACATATTTTCACGAAGAATAAGGATAAAACAGAATAAAATTGCAGTGCATTGTATTTTATTATTTACTGGGAAACAGCTTTATAGCTTTTGCTGTGAAATTGTAAACAATCCTTCGAATAAAGTGCCAATGGCATGAAACCTGAATGGAACTCACAATTTAAAGTAAAATCCATCAGAAGGTTGTCCAGAAAAAAAAAATTGGACACACACAAAAAACCTGCTGTGTGAAAAAGAGCAGTGAATACTTAGAAAAAAAGTGTATTTCAAATATCTTTAAACATTTATCTCTCTCATTCAGTCATAATTAGGCTGCACGACTGAATTTTGAACTGGTAAACGACAAACTGATCACAGAACATGTTTGTAAAGCTTTAAATGTTAACTGTTAAAAAGCAATGTTATCAGCTTTTACGACTAAACATTTGCAAACAACATTGTACTGGAGAATCTGCACAAATGAAAGTCTTAGGGGCCGTTCACATATCGTGCCTAAAAACGCGTGGAAAACGCTAGGCGCGCCACTTTCTCCTCCTTTCCAAAGCGCTCGTGCAGTTGCGCCCCTGAGGCGTCTGCCTTTGATAAGCAACCATGACGTGCTCTCTCCTTGAAGACGCGGAAATTTCAGCAAAGTATAAATGGATTTGCAGCTCAAAAAATCGCTTGCAGTAGCTCTGCTACTAAATTTATTTCGAAATGGAAATCCATATACAACTATGATCAGCTGTTCCTTTCATCTTGACTGAGCTTTTAACGTTGTTACGGGAAAGGATGAAGCTGATTGGTTAGTTCTTGTCACATGACCTGCGGTGCGCTTGCTGCATTCTGAAAAGTTGAAATGTTTTAACTCGATGCGGTGTTGGAAATAACGAACTTGAGCGCGCAAAAGACGCGATATGTGAACGTCCCCTTAAACAGTTCCGTAGTGCAGAGTTTACAGGTTACTCTTCTTTTTTGAAGGCTCAAAGTAATACTCCCACATCCAGCTGAATGCTGCAGAGACGCTGTTCGGGAAGCACGTGACAAAACGAGGCCAGCTATTGGCTATTCGCTACTTCTCCTGTTGTACTGGCTGAGTAAAACCTCCGGTGGCTCATTACTGCCACACTTTGGTCACCGCAGATTTGAAATATGCACGAAATGAGCTGCTTACGGCAAATAAAAGTTATTTAGCAACGAATCGATGACTAAATTAGTTGACAACTATTTTAATAATCGATTTTAATCGATTAAATCGATTCGTTGTTTCAGCTCTACTCTAAATTTTTTCGATTTGTCCATCCATCCATCCATCATCTTCCTCTTATCCGGGGCCGGGTCGCGGGGGCAACAGTCTAAGCAGAGACGCCGAGGCTTCCCTCTCCCTAGCCACTTCCTCCAGCTCTTCCGGGGGGACCCCGAGGCATTCCCAGGCCAGCCGGGAGACATAGTCCCTTCAGCGTGTCCTAGGTCTTCCCCGGGACCTCCCTGGGAAGGCGTCCAGGAGGCATCCGAAATAGATACCCAAGCCACCTCAGCTGGCTCCTCTCGATGTGGAGGAGCAGCGGCTCTACTCTGAGCTCCTCCCGAGTGACCGAGCTTCTCACCCTATCTCTAAGGGAGCGCCCAGCCACCCTATCGAGAAAGCTCATTTCGGCCGCCTGTATCCGGGATCTTGTCCTTTCATGACCATTGGTGAGAGTAGGAACGTAGATTGACCGGTAAATCGAGAGCTTTGCCTTACAGCTCAGCTCCTTCGTCACCACGACAGACCGGTACATCGACCGCATTACTGCAGAAGCTGCACCGATCCGTCTGTCAATCTCCCGTTCCATCCTTTCCTCACTCGTGAACAAGACCCCATGATTCCTGAACTCCTCCACTTGATGCAGGAACTCTCCACCAACCTGAAGTGGGCAATCCACTCTTTTCCGACTGAGAACCATGGCCTCGGACTTGGAGGTGCTGATTCTCATCCCGTCCCAGTGCACGCTGAAGGTCCTGGTCTGAGGAGGCCAACACGACAACATCATCCGCAAAAAGCAGCGACGAAATCGCATGGTCCCCAAACCGGGCACTCTCCGGCCCTTGGCTGCTCCTACAAATTCTGTCAATAAAAATTATGAACAGAACCGCTGACAAAGGGCAGCACTGCCGGAGTCCAACATGCACCGGGAACAGGTCTGACTTACTGCCGGCAATGCTCCCAGAGCACCCTCCACAGGATGCCGCGAGGAACATGGTCGAATGCCTTCTCCAAATCCACAAAACATTTGTGGACTGGTTAGGCAAACTCCCATGAACCCTTCAGCACCCTGGAAAGGGTATAGAGCTGACCCAGTGTTCCACGAATGATTTGTCTTTTTTTTTTTTATGTATGCACATTTATAACTCTATTCTTTATTTTATTTTATATAACCTTTGCATGAAATAAAAAAAAAAGGTTTTCACTTAATGCTGGTATTTCTAATGCAGCAAATGGGATGCAAAAAAATAAATCTGTGGTTCTCTCCCGTTCATTGCTCTTGAAGTTAACCAAACGATGACGACTACTGCTGCTTAGAAAGGTCCATAAGTGGAAAAGTACTAGTCACTGCTATAGTAATAGTACTGTTAATTTTATCATATACACCTATTAATTCAATTTGTTTCTGGCATTCAAATGCAAAACCCCCAGAGATCTCTATA
Source organism: Carassius carassius (assembly GCF_963082965.1). Classification (NCBI taxonomy): domain Eukaryota; kingdom Metazoa; phylum Chordata; class Actinopteri; order Cypriniformes; family Cyprinidae; genus Carassius; species Carassius carassius. Next base: position 29,541,062 of record NC_081790.1, read on the forward strand.
AAACAATTTAAAGAGAAATTGTGGCAAACTGAAATCTCATGTGTTGTGCAAAGCTCTGCTCTTTGTTTATGCTCATGTGCTCATGTGTTCTGGTTTTTCCCGCTGGTGCAGAAGAATAAGGGCTGTAATAAGATGACCTGTTCGAAGTGTCATGGTTATTTCTGCTGGATCTGTCTGACAGCTCTCTGCAGGAAAGACCCTTACAGCCACTACAAGGACCCCGACTCGCCCTGCTACAACCAGTGAGAACCGTCTCCACTGCTGAGGCTTTCTATATTCACTTAAGACATAACCGTCCATGCTCAAATTACACAGAATCTTTATCATGCACTGCAAGTCAAACGCTTTTATCATTTATATATATATATATATATATATACATTTTTTTTTTTTTTCAAAGTACAGAAAAGGCAGTAAAATTTATACATATTTTTACAATTTAAAATAACTGTTTTCTATTTGAATATATTTTCAAATATAATGTATTCCTCTGATTTCAGTGTTGTATTTTCAGCATCATTCCTCCAGTCTTCAGTGTCACATGATCTTCAGAAATCATTCTAATATGATGATTTACTGCTCAAGAAACATTTCTGATTATTATCAATGTTGAAAACAATAGAGTATCATTTTTTCGGGTTTCTTCAAAGAATAGAAAGTTTATCTGAATTGATCTAAAAATAATTAAATAAAAAATTATACTGACTGAATTTGATGCATTTTCTGGTGTACAAATCTGAACATGTTTAGGATGAATTATATGCAAAGTTTTACACACAAGGCCCCTTGCTCTTAAAGTCACGTACAATGGATTTCAGACGACTGATGGTTAATGGCTGGTGTACTTATGAACCTAGATGATTTATTTTGATAAAATACGCTGTTGAATATAATAGTATGTGGGTATAAAAGATAAATTATTAGCTTGACAATCAATGAGATTCATAAAACATTTTAACTTAAATGTTACTATTAATAAGTGTGTAATAACTTCTGACTGCGATCCAATGTAGATTTTTGGTCAAATAATGAGGCAGAAATATATTGTTAGTGAGATTTTAGAGGATTCTTATGTGTGGGGTGAAAGAAAAAGTAACTAGTAGTGAAGTCATAATATTAGTTTTGAAATGAGATGAATTATTAATGAGTAATATACAACCCGAATTCCGGAAAAGTTGGGACATTTTTTAAATTTTAATAAAATGAAAACTAAAGGAATTTCAAATCACATGAGCCAATATTTTATTCACAATAGAACATAGATAACGTAGCAAATGTTTAAACTGAGAAATTTTACACTTTTATCCACTTAAGCTCATTTAAAATTTAATGACTGCTACAGGTCTCAAAAAAGTTGGCACGGGGGCAACAAATGGCTAAAAAAGCAAGCAGTTTTGAAAAGATTCAGCTGGGAGAACATCTAGTGATTAATTAAGTTAATTGATATCAGGTCTGTAACATGATTAGCTATAAAAGCTTTGTCTTAGAGAAGCAGAGTCTCTGAGAAGTAAAGATGGGCAGAGGCTCTCCAATCTGTGAAAGACTGCGTAAAAAAATTGTGGAAAACTTTAAAAACAATGTTCCTCAACGTCAAATTGCAAAGGCTTTGCAAATCTCATCATCTACAGTGCATAACATCATCAAAAGATTCAGAGAAACTGGAGAAATCTCTGTGCGTAAGGGACAAGGCCGGAGACCTTTATTGGATGCCCGTGGTCTTCGGGCTCTCAGACGACACTGCATCACTCATCGGCATGATTGTGTCAATGACATTACTAAATGGGCCCAGGAATACTTTCAGAAACCACTGTCGGTAAAAACAATCCGCCGTGCCATCAGCAGATGCCAACTAAAGCTCTATCATGCAAAAAGGAAGCCATATGTGAACATGGTCCAGAAGCGCCGTCGTGTCCTGTGGGCCAAGGCTCATTTAAAATGGACTATTTCAAAGTGGAATAGTGTTTTATGGTCAGACGAGTCCAAATTTGACATTCTTGTTGGAAATCACGGACGCCGTGTCCTCCGGGCTAAAGAGGAGGGAGACCTTCCAGCATGTTATCAGCGTTCAGTTCAAAAGCCAGCATCTCTGATGGTATGGGGGTGCATAAGTGCATACGGTATGGGCAGCTTGCATGTTTTGGAAGGCTCTGTGAATGCTGAAAGGTATATAAAGGTTTTAGAGCAACATATGCTTCCCTCCAAACAACGTCTATTTCAGGGAAGGCCTTGTTTATTTCAGCAGGACAATGCAAAACCACATACTGCAGCTATAACAACAGCATGGCTTCGTCGTAGAAGAGTCCGGGTACTAACCTGGCCTGCCTGCAGTCCAGATCTTTCACCTATAGAGAACATTTGGCGCATCATTAAACGAAAAATACGTCAAAGACGACCACGAACTCTTCAGCAGCTGGAAATCTATATAAGGCAAGAATGGGACCAAATTCCAACAGCAAAACTCCAGCAACTCATAGCCTCAATGCCCAGACGTCTTCAAACTGTTTTGAAAAGAAAAGGAGATGCTACACCATGGTAAACATGCCCCGTCCCAACTATTTTGAGACCTGTAGCAGAAATCAAAATTGAAATGAGCTCATTTTGTGCATAAAATTGTAAACTTTCTCAGTTTAAACATTTGCTATGTTATCTATGTTCTATTGTGAATAAAATATTGGCTCATGTGATTTGAAAGTCTTTTAGTTTTCATTTTATTAAAATTTAAAAAACGTCCCAACTTTTCCGGAATTCGGGTTGTATTACTTTTTAGTAACTATAGCCCAACACTGGTGGACAGACTCTCATCAAGACTATTTTTTTCTGAATAAATCATCTCTCCATTGATGTGTGATTTGTTAGGAGGACAATATTTGTCTGAGATACAACTATTTGAAAATCTGGGGGAGCAAAAAAAAAATTAATATTGAGAAAATCATCTTTACAGTTGTCCAAACAAAAAGTTTTTAGGAATGCATATTACTAATCAAAAATAAAGTTTAGATATATTTACAGTAGGAGATTTACTAAATATCTTAATGGAACATGATCTTTACTTAATATCCTAATGATTTTAAAATGGTTTAATCTTCGCCAGCATGGTCTGAAGAAGAGTTGAATTCATGATTGATTTGTTTCATAACTTTTTACACACGTGGTTCTGTATGGGACGACTCAAGAAAGATCCAGTGCTGTTAAAAGTGTAGGCACTTGTGTAAGAACGCTGTGAAATAAAGATGCTGAAACTAATGTCATGGATAGATTTTTTATTTATCAATGAACTAAATGAAATCAACATTTGGTGGAGCATCCTTTGAGTTTCTCCCTGGATTATTACAGTTAATGAAAAATTGACGGTTTGGAAATCTTAACTGATATTTCCTACTTTAAACACTGATCTTATATCCTCCTGAATAATAGAGGTCATCATATTATACTGTTAAAATTTACACTGTTAAAAACGGCCACATTTAGACAGTAACATACTGTTTTTCTTTAAAACAGTGCATTCTAGGTAATATTCATTATTTTCGAGAAGGTAGCCTGCAGCTATACATTGTAAATTAACAACGTTCAAAGTCGACATCAGCATCTGTGTTTCAAATCACACCCTACACCGTCGTTCACTATTCCCTACATGAGTTTACTAATATAGTCCACCTGACAGAGACAATGAACACTAATGAGTGAGTTCAGACACTGATCAACAGCTGCTGTTAATGAGCAGAATCACTGAACAAAAGAGCAAGACACACACAAGTACTACAACTGACTTCAGCCACAGCCTTAGATGAAATCAACTGAAGATTTAAACAATCAACAAACAGCTTTACCAGCTTCACTCATTACTAACCAGACTGACTTTATTTCTGTCAGATCAGAGATCAGAGAGCAGAAGATGTTATTGAGGATTACAGAGATTTAGATGATGATGTTTTACTGTTTCGTTTGACATTACCAATGTGGAGATCAGTGTTTGCTTTAGCTGGGATCCTGACCCTTGACTTTTGAACTTCAAGTTTTGTTTGATTGCTAAATCTGTGTTTTTACGACACATCTGTTATAGCAATGTTTATGACTGTGGTCAAGTGGTTACGGATGTTTCTGTTTGCCATAAATTACTAGACTGGCTTCAAGTGTTGTGATATAAGTAACCAAATAGTAATTTGATGTAGAAATATGAGTGAATTACATTTTTCTTTTAAAATTATTAAGATGGAACCATAAGTTTCAGTGTTAGCGACACTCAAACAGAGACATCAACAATCAGCATATGAATCTCAACAATGGTGACAATCAAAAGGTTCATTATGCAATGCATGCTGGGTACCAGCACAGGATACAACTCACCCATGACTCCCAGCATCCATTGTGGAATGAATAAATTATGGCGCTGAATTGTCCACTTATTTTCTTGAATTCTTATGTGCTTATATTTTTGCTTTTGTATTAAGTTTTAGTAGCATGTTTTGTGATGTTCAGAACTGATCTCTTTATTTATTTTGTGTATTGTCACCATTGTTGTGGTTCATACGCTGATTCTTGATCTGTCTGTCTAAATTATGACAAAGTGTTTTTTTTTAATGAGTGATATTTTCGTAACAGTCTTTCATAACTTATGGCTAAGCAGAGTTCTTATTTTGCTGTAGTATCAACATTCGATAAGAGAGGGAACATGGGATTGGATCAGAAATAAGAGAATGTTTGTTCTTCTAAACCTATAAACAACTATATTAGAATTGTTTTTCTAATTTTTTTGCTAAAGTAAGTTCCAAAGATGCATTGCTACAACATGTAAAAAAAAAACACTTAGTGCTAAAAAGAAGTCACGGTTCAAGTCTTGTCCTAGTAGGTTCCAGAAGGATTTAAAAAATTCTGCCGAGAGCCCGTCCAATCCAGGTGACTTCCCAGAACACATTTCCTGAACAGCTTGTGAAATCTCTCCAAAAGTCAACGGCCTGTCCAACTCATTACTTGCTTTTTCAGTCAATTTGGATAGGTCACGTAAAAGTTCATCAGCCACTGCATCGTCACATAATTCCGAATGGTATAAATCCTCATAAAAAGAGAGAGCATAAGACTGAATTTCCCATTGATCCGTTATAACTCCACCACCTGGTATTTTTAACTGATGAAAACTCTTCTGTTCCCTTGGGGGTTTTTTTTCAAGACCAAAGAAGAATGATGTAGGAGCATCCATGTCATTCAGCTGTGCAAATCTGGTTCTCAAAAGGGCTGATCTTCCTCGCTCTTCCAATAAATTTTTCAAAAGGAGTTTATCATTCGCAACAGAGTCAATGAAAGTTGAATTATTATGGGTACAGTCACTGCTTTTCCCAAGGATAGCTTGTTCAAGGGACTTCATTCTTTCTTTGAGCATCCCAGCATTGTGTGCAGTATACTGTTGGCAAAAAGACTTGATTTGTGTCTTACCAACATCCCACCATTGACTTAGTGACTGAAAATTACATCTCTCCTCTCTCCAAGCTTTCCAGAAAAGATTAAAAGAGTGAAGAAAAGTGCCGTCCTGCAATAATCTATTATTAAATCGCCAATGTGATTTGTGAGATTTAGAAAGAGAACCAGATACTAAAATAGATACATAGTGATGATCTGACAGAAAAGATGGTGAAATCGAACTACTAAAAAACCTACCCCTATTGGCCTTTTCCACATAAAAACGGTCAAGCCTAGCTCCTGACATAATATTAGAATTAGCTTTTAACCATGTGTACTGTCTGGCCATAGGAAAGGCCTCCCTCCACACATCAACTAAATTATGTTCATTAATTATTTTCTTTAAAATCTCAGCAGAAGCTTGGTGAGGTTCATCATGATTCCTGTCCAAATGTGAATTAACAGTACAATTAAAATCTCCACCAAGTATAACAATATTTCCCTGAGGACACTTAACTAAAGCATCAGAAAGTGTTTTGAAAAATGAGATGCGTTCTTGACCAACATTCGGCGCATACACATTAATTAAAGAAAAAGGAGTATCACCAAAAACAACATCAACTCTCAACATCCTACCAGGTATTATTTCAAGGACATCTGGCTGTATGCTAACAGATGGAGAAAAAAGGATGGCAATACCCGCACTAAGGTTTGTACCATGACTCAATAAAACACTGCCTTTCCAATCACCATACCACTGTGCTTGATTTTGCCGATCTGTATGCGTTTCCTGCAACAAAATAACATCTGCCTGTTTTAACCGCAGATAATCAAACAAAGCAACTCTCTTCCTTGTACACCGACAACCATTAACATTAAAGGTCCCAATGTTTAAGGTTGTCATAACGAAAGGTAAAAGAATGCAAAAATAATATATCACCTTACTATACATAACCGTATCAATGTTTTTTATGACACGTGTTTAGTCGTTTTTTAACGGCACTGACATGTTTCTTTAGTCTATATCTTTTAGGCTGATCAAGCTCCTCCAATGAAGCTTTTCTCATAGCCACAGCGCATGAATCAACAAACAGTTGTAAATCAGAGAAATGCTTCTCTAGTTGTGGCCTTCGCTGATTAAAAGTGTCATTGAGAAAATTATTAATTTGTTGTACTGTGTAATAAGGTGGTTTTATTTGCGAACTGCGTTTTTTCTCCGCAGCACTTCCTTGTGAGCTGACATCAGTGAAATAATCCACAATATCAGATTCCTCACTGTCAGAGTTTGTGATTATGTGATTATGTGATTATGGCCAACAGATGATAGTGAGTCCCGAGACTCTTCGACTGTAACAAGCTCATCTGGCTCCCTGGAGCGCTCTGAGTCGCTGTTTCCTGCAGCGCCGGTCTCAGCACCGATCGCCACACAGCGAACATCAGCGCATTCATTAGCGTTCAGCGAACACTCTCCACCATTCTCAGCATGACTGATTACTGCCTCTTTCGGATTTTCATCATATTTTGACAGTGAATCCGATTCAGCCCGCTGATCAGTTTTATCTTTGCCTTCCTGATTACCATTTTCCATGGCAGGAGCCACTTGCTCCAGAGGTGTTTTAGGCTCAGTCTCATTTTGTTCAGTCACCTTATTATTAGTACATTTCAATTTTGTATGTCCAAAGGCCCCACAGGAAAAGCATTTAAGTGATTCCGTGCTGATAAAAATCGTATAATCTTTACCTGCCAAAGTCAATTTCGCCGACACGTCCAAGCACTGAAAATCTGCATTCAAAATCATAGCAGTTTGACGTCTAAAAGACATAACGTGTTTTAAATCTGGGTTTTTAACACCAAGAGGGATCATTTTTATCGGCATCATCATTTTACCATAACGGCTAAGTAATCGCTCAAGTGAATCGTTAGAAATGAATGGAGGCACATTGGAAAGAGTTACCCTCTTTGAAGGACTTGACAGCGGTAAAACAGGCAGGAAAACATCTCCAACAGATAAACCAACTTCCACTAAATGGTGGACCATAGATTCTTCCTTCACAAACACAACAACAGCTTTGTTCATTCTAGATGCCGACAGAATATTCCTAGCACCTATTTCGCTACTAATAGCAGACAAACAGTCTTCAACAGTGATTGTTTCATCCGGCAAACATTTACAACCGTGCCGGGCTGTTAAGGCAGCAAACCCATCAGAATCTGCCGGCATTTTCACAACCCTCAACTACGGCAAACTAAACAAAAACTAACTTTTCAAAAAATGAGTGAGTGAGTGAGTGAGTGAGTGAGTGAGTGAGTGAGTGAGTGAGTGAGTGAGAGAGAGAGAGAGAGAGAGAGTGAGTGAGTGAGTGAGTGAGTGAGAGAGAGAGAGAGAGAGAGAGTGAGTGAGTGAGTGAGTGAGTGAGAGAGAGAGAGAGAGAGAGAGAGAGGGAGAGAGAGGGAGAGAGAGAGAGAGAGAGAGTGGACTGTGGAAGCGCACAGCTGGAGCAGAGAAGCAGAACTACTGTTCAGGGTTTCAGGTCAGTTTCATCTGTAAAGATGCTTTTTTCTCTTTGTTTTTTATTTATTTAATCAAGCAGCAGCACGTTGCTCATCAGTCATCACTCAAAATAGGCTACTATATAAAGGACATCATTATTATCTGTAGTAATGTTACAGTAGTAATTTAGCTGAAAAACAATCAGATTTTTTTTTATAGGTTTAGGGGGAGCTACGGACAGACAACAACACAACCCTTACGAAAATTTACTTTTTAATATATTACTATAAATCCAGAGAAAATAGTTACTATTGTTTAACTGTGGTAAACAAAAATGTAAAATGATTTTACAAATTGAGTTATTTAAAAATAAATACAAATCCATTTGCAAAAAAACAAAAACAAAACAAGGTTATTGTATATAGGCTAAAAAAATCATGGTCAATTTTTGTAAGGGAAAAACATCGTGTACAGTATTAGGATTTTTCTATAAAGATATTGTAGTATTGTAGAGTATTGTATTGTAAAGTATAGTTTTGTTCAATCTTGAGTATTAAAGTCATGAGAGAGATGGATAAGGGCAAAATAAAGAGACTGAAGAGAAAAATGGAAGTGAAGGTGCAGTTCAGGAGAGAACTTTTAATTATTTTGCATGTCCCCAAATTAAAGATTTAAACCTTTTTTTATCTCAGGTCCATACCAAAAATAGTTTTGTCCATGAATTTGTTTGTATGAGTTTGAATTTTCCAGTCTGAATTTTCTTCCCAGTCCGCCCCTCCTGTAAATTAATGGCAAAGACATGGTTTCATTTACTACACATAGGCCTACTGAAGCTCGCAGTGTTTTCAACCTCTGCTGCCTCAATATAGGAGTACACGAGCACATAAACATAATTTCTAGAACTGTTCTGTGTCACTTCATGTGCATTTTACTTATTTTGAGAAAACTATCATCATATACAGAGACAGCAGTATCAAAAAAACACCAATGTTTCAGGAGTTTATTACACAGAATACGTCACATGCTTATTAGATAACTTTATTTAAGTTGATGTATATGCTTTTATTTATTATTCTTTAATTTTCATAAATTTAGAAAATCAAAAAAGTACTCAAAAGTAATTAGTTACATTACTTTAATAAAGTAATTGAAAAAGTTACACTACTATTACATTTTAAACAGGGTAACTTGTAATCTGTAACCTATTACATTTCCAAAGTAACATTCCCAACACTGCCAATCACACATGATTCCTTTGAGCTTATTAAAGCATTGGCCAATCAGAGGCGTTCAGACGAGTCATCGCTAAAATGCCGGTGCTTCTTTCACTCGCTCGCTGACTGAATACCTCTTTCTGGCGAATTCTCTCGCAGGAACAACAAAGTGCAGATGTGTGTACGAATCTTTAATTAAGATATTGATTTCACAGTGTTAGCAGTTTCAGTGATTTTAATGGGAGTTTCTGAGAGTGATTGAAATCTAGACTGTCAGTGAAAATTATCTTTAATAATGTAAATGTTATTTGCTCTCTTTCTGAACAATGAAAGATTATTAGCAATATTTATATCAAATTAACTTTCAATGTTAAATTCACATTGAATATACAGTCAGTCGTATTAAAAATATGTTATGGTATGACACCTATATCTGTTACTTAAGTAAACAGAGAGGGTTTTATAATAAATTACATAAATTGGAGTAAAGGCTGATGAAATATATACATTTATACACGCACACAAACATTACATACATTTTATCTATATCTAAATAAAAATAGGCTCAGTATATATGACCCAAAGTAACTAGTAACTAACTACTTGAGTAGAATTTTTATCCGATACTCTTTTACTCTTACTCAAGTAACTATTCAAGACTAGTACTTTTACTTTTACTTGAGTAAATATTTCTAGAAGTACTTTTACTTTTACTTGAGTACAGTTTTTAGGTACTCTACCCACCTTTGGCTATAGCTGACAATGATCTGCAGTGATTTGAGTAAAAGTCATGCATTTAGTTACTTTACTACTTACTACACATTAAGTGTTTACAGTTTTATATTAAGAAAATATTCCTTCTCAGTCGACTCAAATGAAATAAGTTCATAGTACTAACATTGTATGAATGCTAGTTTTTAAACTCAAACAGTTTGAAGCAGTGGGAGTGGAATTAATTTCCATTGTAGAATTTACGGTGAAATACTGTAAAAAAAAATAAGAGCAGTAAATTAATGGATGAGAGCTGTAAATTAACAGTACTTTACTGGCACCCCTGTTGCCAGTAAATTACTGTTATTTAACGGCACAATTTTTTACAGTGTATGACATGATGTCACAGTTTTAGGTCTGTACAGAGCACTCTTCAGAGATACTAAATATGATAATATTTTGTAATTATCATTTAAATCTGACTACTTTTCAGGAGAATGTGATGGGGTTTCAAATCAAAATATGATCTGTTATGAAACAGGGCATCGATTTCATACTCCAGGACAAAGCATGTTTATTACACATTTTGGGAGACACAACAGATTAATAGAGAATATTTTTCTATTAAATATTACACATTGTTATTAAAATCTTGCAAATTGTTATAAAAATTTTTGCTCTTATTTGTTCTTTCGATTTTGCCCCCCCCCCCCAAAAAAAAACATATGCAAATTAGTTATACATTTTATGGAAAAAATCTTTTATGGCCATTTTACACACATTTTACATAAAGAAAATGCTTTTTAAAAATATATTTCATAACATCATCTTTATATAAAGTTTGGTATAAAAAAAATAAAACTAATGCATGATTTTAAAAAAAAATCCCAGTTTTTGCCTTTTCATGTTTTCTTATTAAAATAAATAAATAATAAAATAAAAAATGAACAGTACTTTTTAAAGTCCCAGTGCCATAACATATAACTCATCTTTCAACAATTTTATTTTTCAAATTTTTCCGTATGCTCTAAAACGAAATGACATGACAAAATTGTCACGGTTGGTAAACCGTGATCTCGGGGTTTTTCACTTCTCGGGGTTCAGCCCCCGGCGAGGTCTCCCATGACCACTTTCGGTCAGAGCTGCGACTTCCAGCATCAGAGAGTTACTTACAGAACTTACATTAACAAGTGTTCCATGCACTTTGCAATACAACCCTGCACCTTCGCGACGGAAGAGTCCAAGGTTGCGTTTGCTCTTACTTTACTTTCTGGCAGGGCCGCCTTATGGGGGACTGCGGTGTGGGAGAACCATCATCCGTGTTGCTCCTCATTCCACGTCCTGTCCGAGGAGATGAGGAGGCTTTTCGATTGGGCCGCGGCCGGCAGGGAGGCCGCTCACCAGCTAACAGACCTCCGACAAGGGAAATTGTCGGTGGCGGATTACTCCATCCAGTTCCGCACCTTGGCGGCCGCGTGCCAGTGGCACGAGGAGGCGCAGCGGGATCGATTCCTGCATGGGCTGGCCGACCGTGTTCATAAGGAGATCTACCCCCTCGAGTTGCCCCCAACACTCAACGGCCTTATCGATTTGGCGCTCCGGGTGGACGTCCAGATTAATCGCCTTGGGAAACAAACCAGTCCATCATGCCTTCACGTCTCTCCTGAACGAGGTCACTCGTGTCGAGAGAACATGGTCGGTCCCATCTACGATCACAAACCCATGCAGGTGGGTAGAGCTCGACTATCCCGGAAGGAGAGAGAGAGGCGGAGGTCCCAGGAACTGTGTATTTATTGCGGTGGCTCAGGTCATACCCTTCATTCATGCCCGGGTAGAAAAGCCAGCCCATACCACTGAACCCTTAACTCTACTCACCTCAGGAAACCACACTGAAACCATATCCTTTTACCTCATGGACTCCCCTGTCACTCCCATTGTTTTAGGTCACCCCTGGTTAATCAAACACAATCCACGAGTGGATTGGGATTCCAACACAGTTACTTTGTGGAGTGAAAGTTGTCATGAGCCTTGTCTGGTTTCTGCTTGTCCTGTTGTGCCTGTTTCTGTCTTTCAGGAGGAGACCATGGTGTTATCAAATGTGCCCGCAGAGTACTTGGACCTGAAAGAAGTGTTCAGTCCCGCGCTGCTTCTCTTCCTCCGCATCGTCCCTATGACTATGATATAGACTCAGTTCCAGGTAAGTCTCCGCCTAAGGGCAAGCTTTACTCTCTTTCTATTCAGGAGAGAGAGGCCATGGAGAAATATATTTCTGATTCCTTGGCATCGAGGTTCATCCGCCCTTCCTCTTCTCCAGCGGGGGCGGGATTCATTTTTTGTGGGTAAGAAGGGTGGTTCTCTGCGACCTTGTATTGACTACCGAGAAATGAACAACATCACGATAAAGAATACCTATCCTTTGCAGTTGATGTCTTCAGCTTTCGAGAGGTTACAGGGAGCATCCATCTTCACAAAACTGGATTTACGTAACGCTTTTCATTTGGTCGACATTAGGAAGGGGGATGAGTGGAAAACTGCCTTTAACACCCCTAGAGGGCACTTTGAATATTTGGTGATGCCGTTCGGGATCTCCAACTCGCCAAGCACTCGTTAATGACGTGTTGAGAGACATGGTAGATCAGTTTATATATGTTTACCTGGACGACATACAGATTTTTTTCTTCATCTCTCCAGGAACATGTGCAACACGTCAGACGAGTGCTCCAGAGATTACTTGAGAATGGTCTTTTTGTCAAGGCGGAGAAATGCGTATTCCATGCACAGTATGTTCCCTTCCTAGGGTATATCGTCTCATCCGAGGGAATACGTATGAATCCTGACAAGGTTAAGGCATTGATAGATTGGCCAACTCCAGATTCCCGTAAGGCCCTACAGCGGTTTCTGGGGTTCGCCAACTTTTATCAACATCTTATTCATAATTTCAGTCAACCAGTCTCACCTCTGACTGCCTTGATGGTGGGAGTAGGTGCAGTTCTTTCCCAACGTGCTGCCTCGGACGATAAGCTGCATCCCTGCGCGTTTTTCTCCCATTGTTTATCTCCTGCTGAGCGCAATTATGACATTGGTAACAGAGAATTGTTGGCTGTCAAATTAACTTTAGAGTAGTGGCGTCACTGGTTGGAAGGGTCAGGGGTAGGGATGCACCGAATATTCGGCCACCGAAAAAAAAAATTCCGGTTTTTCGGCCGATAGACTTTTATCACCGAAACAACATGGCAGAAATGTTGTGATGACGCAAACAGAAACCGCGACCTGCACGTGCACCTGCATAGCGCAGACCACAAGCTCCCTGCGACATTCACTTCACAGCAGTGAAAAAATTCTCTCTCTTCTTATTCCTTTATTCGCAGCACTAAAGCATCTCCTAACAAAGAGATTAAGACGGACCACGAAGTGAAAACAAAGAAAAGTACAGTCTTATAGTTTGTTAGCACACGTCTCACTGAGATCTTTTCGGATCCTCTGCACTTCATCGCGAATGTGCTTGATCCACGTTATAAAGACCATTACTTGGAGGCGGAAATAAGGCAGCACGCATGAGAAATGATCCAGGCCGCGCTGGATGCGGAGAACCCGCGTGGACCAAGCGCAGGAGACTGAGATCAGAGTGCAGAAAAAAAGACTCATCTCTGCACCAGATGAGGGGCATACACCCTCGGTGTCTGATATGTTCTTTTTCAGTGAAATTCTGCAAGAAAGTGCCTCAAATAATAATAATACGTTGGCTATTTTGTTCTTAGGCTACTATATATGTGACTATATATATATATATATATATATATATATATATATATATATATATAATATTTCTCAAATGTCAGGCAGATGACAAGCTCAACTGCTCAACAGCTAGATAGTTATCTGTCTGAAGTCCCCATCTCCAGAAGTGATAACTGTCTTGCCTACTGGAGAAGTAATGCACTTTCTAGTCCTACAGAGAACAATTTCAAATGCACTTCACCTAAATACACTTTGTTTTTATGAGAGAACAGTTCATTTTAAAACCTTTCTGCAGGCCAGTAGGCCTGTACATTATTATTTAATATACACATGAGTGGGATCAATTTTTAATTTGAATTTTATTTTATACTGTGCATTGTTGCAATGTGCTTAATAAATATTTGCATAATTTGTAATTATGTTTTTTTATGTTTTTTTTTATAATTTATGTAATTGTAATTATCTTTGAAACTAATATTAATTTATGCAATTGAAATGTCTTAATTTTAGTAAAGTTAATACACGGTCATAGCAATAAATGCAATGGTACTAATAATTGGCATAATTTCTTTCGGTGTTTCGGTTTCGTTTTTCGGCCTTGGTTTTCTCTTTTTCGGTTTTCAGTTTCGGCCAAGAATTTTCATTTCGGTGCATCTCTAGTCAGGGGTACCTTTCATTGTTTGAACCGATCATAAAGATTTAGAATACATCAGAACTGCCAAAAGACTCAATTCCAGGCAGGCTCGGTGGGCACTTTTTTTTCGTCCGCTTTGATTTTGCTCTGTCGTACCGCCCGGGTTCCAAAAACTTTAAACCCGATTCTTTGTCACGTCTTTTTGATCCTTCCGAACGCCCGGTAACTCCCGAGTGTATTTTACCTGAGAAAATAGTCGTCTCAGCACTCGTATGGGAGGTCGAAATCGAAGTTTCAAGACGGCCTTAGAAGGGGTAACGCCTCCGCCCGGATGCCCACCAAATCGTTTATTTGTGCAGGAAGAGTTACGATTCGAGGTTATTCAGTGGGGTCACTGCTCTAATGTTGCTTGTCATCCAGGGATAAGCTGAACCAAGGGGTTTGTTAAGCAACGATTCTGGTGGCCACTTATGGCTCGCGACGTTCACGATTTTGTTTTGGCTTGCTCAGTTTGCGCCAGTGGTAAGTCATCCTCCAGTGGTAACCGACCTCCAGATGGGCTTCTTCAACCGCTGTCTGTCCCTTCGAGACCCTGGTCACATATTGCTCTAGATTTTGTTACCACCCCGCCCTCTAATGGCATGACGGTCGTTTTGACCGTAGTGGACCGGTTCTCGAAGGCGGCACATTTCATTCCCTTGCCCAAATTACCTACAGCCAAGGAGACAGCGGTCACTGTCATTGATCATGTCTTTCGTTAAATGGCCTCCCGGTAGATGTTGTTTCTGACAGGGGATCCCAAATCATATCCAAATTTTGGAAATAATTTTTCAAATTGTTAGGAGCGACGGTTAGTCTGTCTTCGGGTTATCACCCTCAGAGTAACGGGCAATCTGAGCGAGCCAACCAGGATTTAGAGAGAACGTTGTGATGTTTAGTCTCCAAGAATCCTTCTTCCTGGATCCAACAACTCTCTATGGTGGAGTACGCTCACAACTCGTTACCAGTGTCAGCCACGGCCTCTCTCTGTTTCAGTGTACCTTAGGTGACCAGCCACCTGTTTTTCCTAGTCTGGAGTCTGAAGTCGCGGTCCCCTCTGCTCACGCATTTGTCCAGAGGTACCAGTGCACCTGGACCAGAGCCCGCGAGACTCTGCTCCAGATGAGGGAGCGCACTAAGGCCAAGGCCGATCGCCACCGGTCAAAGCCTCCCGTATACGTTGTGGGTCAAAAAGTGTGGCTTTCTACTAACAAC
Source organism: Carassius carassius (assembly GCF_963082965.1). Classification (NCBI taxonomy): domain Eukaryota; kingdom Metazoa; phylum Chordata; class Actinopteri; order Cypriniformes; family Cyprinidae; genus Carassius; species Carassius carassius. The sequence goes on from NC_081790.1 coordinate 29,556,495, forward strand.
ATTCCGCTCCGCTCCATTTCTAATAAATTAGCTCCCAAATTTATTGGCCCATTTCCTGTCACCAAGATCATTTGTCCGGTGACAGTCCGCCTCAAACTACCTCCGGCGTACAGGAGGATTCATCCCGCCTTCCATGTGTCCAAAATTAAGCCCGTGTTTTATTCACGTATTAATCCGCCTACCCCGGTTCCCCCACCGCCGCGTCTCGTAGATGGGGAACCAACTTATTCGGTAAATCGGATTCTGGGCTCGAGACGGAGGGGACGAGGATTCCAGTACTTGGTGGACTGGGAAGGTTACGGTCCGGAGGAGAGGAGTTGGGTACCTGCTAGGGACATACTGGATCACTCCCTTATTGATGATTACAATCAGCAGGTAGGCCCTTCTGGAAACTCCAGGAGACATTCCTAGGGGGGGTTTCACTAAGTGGGTAAAGTCTGTGTGTTACGCGTCTGCACTTTTCACATCACACCATCGGATCATCACTTACCTCTCGGCTCGCTTCCCTGCAGTTCCTGTGTCACCCTCTCCTGCTGCCAACTATTTACAGCACTTCGGATCCTCCACTCACCTACCTCTTCCTGGACTGTGTATCCCCGGCCAAGTATCATCTGTGTTTCCATTTTCATGTACTGTGTCATTCTTATAATTAAATATTCATTATCTCGCACTTGCTTCCTGCCACTCCTTTCACTAGTCGTTACAAAAATACTAAATTCACAAGGTTTTTTTTTTTTTTTTTTTGGTAGTCAGGAGCACATAGTAGAGCATGAAAAAAAAAAACCTTTTTTATTAAATCAATATTTGTTTATTTAGTGTAAGGCGTGTCTCCGTTAATCGGCGCGTGCAGCTGTGCTCTGGTTCCAGTGGTATGTCCGCGGTAAAAGCGCTGAACCCGAAGGCGGAGGTGGCCAGGGCTCAGGCAGCTCTGGCGGTGAACATCAGTGCTGCTCGAGGGATCCAGGATGTGCTGAAGAGTGACCTGGGACCGAGAACCGGAGAACAGCTGAAAACATGTGCTCTGGTGCTTACTGACCAAAATCTATCTGTTTAATGAAATTTCGCATCAGAGAGAGTATTCAGATGTCCTGGAAACACATTTTACAAACTTTAATGGAAATGCATATTTGTTTATTAATACAGATATTTTTTATCTTTATTATTTAGCATAATTTAATGTTCTCATCAGATGTGTTAATTGCATCTGTGTCAGTAATTTTTACCCTAGAATGCATGAACCAAAATACTACACGGTTGCATCAAAGGGAATTAATTGTATTTTATTTTATTTAAGTAACACTTTTAAGGTGTCCTTGTTACATGTACGTGCTATAATAATAACAATAGGTTATGCATAATTACATGCAAGTCACCCTAACCATATAGTAAGTACATGAATATTAATCTATGTGTAATTACACTGGAACAAGGACACCTTGTTATTGGCCAATAGGCAAGGCAAGGCAAGTTTATTTATATAGCACATTTCGTACATAATGGTCATTCAAAGTGCTTTAAATAAAAGAAAGTAAAATAATCATGAAGAAAACTAATAAAAATAAAAAAAGCAATTTAAAACTTTTAAAATGATTAAAACATTTACTTAAAATGAATTTAAAAAAAGAAAATTATTTTACTTTAAAAAAAACAGTGAAAATATAGTGCAATCAGTTCGGACATAGCACAATGCTCATTCAATAAATGCACAGCTAAACAGATGGGTTTTGAGTCTAGATTTAAATGTGACTAGTGTTTTAGCACATCTGATCTCTTCTGGAAATTATTCCAGCTGCGGGCAGCATAGTAACTAAAGGCGGACTCCCCTTGTTTTGTGTGAACCCTTGGTATTTCTAACTGACTCAATGCTAATGATCTGAGTGCTCTGTTAGGTTTATATTCAGTGAGAATATCTGCAATATATTTCGGTCCTAGGTCATTTAGTGACTTATATAAGAGTAAAAGTACTTTAAAATCAATCCTAAATGTAACTGGAAGCCAGTGTAAGGACCTGAGGACTGGTGTGATATGCTCAGATTTTCTGGTTCTAGTCAGAATCCTGGCAGCAGTGTTCTGGATGAGCTGCAGCTGTCTAATGGTCTTTTTGGGAAGGCCGGTGAGGAGCCCATCACAATAGTCCACCCTGCTGGTGATGAAGGCATGAACTAGTTTCTCCAAGTCTTGGCTGGAAACAAAACATCAAATTCTGGCAATGTTTTTTAAATGATAGTATGCTGATTTAGTTACTGCTTTGACATGACTACTGAAACTAAGGTCTGTCTCCAGAATCACACCAAGATTCCTGACTTGATTTTTAGTTGTTTGACCCCTAGAGTCAAGGTATGCATTCACTTTGAACACTTCATCTTTGTTTCCAAATGCAATGACTTCAGTTTTTTCCTTGTTTAACTGAAGAAAGTTCTGGCACATCCAACTATTAATTTCATCAATGCATTGGCAGAGGGAGTCAATGGGGCTGTAGTCATTTGGAGATAAGGCTAGGTAAATATGGGTATCATCAGCAAAGCTGTGATAGGCAATTTGGTTCTTTCTCATTATCTGACTTAGTGGAAGCATATAAAGGCTAAACAAGAGACAGTGTCAAACGCAGCACTGAGATCTAGCAATACCAGCACCGATATTTTGCCAGTCACAATTTAAGCGAATGTCATTTATTATCTTAATGAGTGCTGTCTCTGTGCTGTGATGCGGTCGAAAACCAGATTGAAAATTGTCCAGGTATCCATTTGAGTTTAAGTATTTGTTCATCTGATTAAAAACTACCTTTTCTATAATTTTGCCTATAAAAGGAAGATTAGATATTGGTCTAAAATTGCTCAAAATGGTGATATCAAGATTGCTCTTTTTCAGGAGGGGCTTAACAACTGCAGTTTTTAGGGAGTTTGGAAAAGTCCCAGAAAAAAGGTTGACGATTTTAGGTGCTGCACTATGTCTTCCAGAATTTTGCTATCAATTGTTTCAAAAATAGACATAGTATCTTTTTGATATTGTGGCTGAATCTGTCTGACCTCTGCATTATTTGGGGATGTGCTAAACGCCTTCCTGATATTGATGATCTTATCAGAAAAGAAGGATGCAAACTCATTGCATTTACTGTCTGATAGCATTTCACTGGGAATCTGTCTGTCAGTCTCTCAACAGTGGCAAAAAGAGTATGAGTGTTATTTAAGTTACTGTTTATAAGGCTTGAGAAGAAATTCTGTCTAGCTGTGGCTAGTTTCATATTAAAAGCATGAAGGCTGTCTTTGTAGATGCTATAATGAATTTCAAGTTTTGTCTTCCGCCACATCCGCTCTGCTTTTCTGCATTGTCTTTTCATAGTCTGAACTGCTGTTGATCTTCTCCAAACTGATTTCTGTCTGTTTGTTTTCCTACTGACTATTATTGGAGCAATATCATCAATAACATTCTTAACTTTTGAGTTGAATGAATCAAGGAGAGTATCAACAGAGTCTGCAGAAATGCTTGGTGTTAAAGATATAGCCTCCATAAATAGTACACTTGTGTTCTCGTTAATACATCTCCTTCTGACAGAGACCGATCTAGATTCAGTGGTAGCAGATATCAAAATATCAAAGAAAATACAGAAGTGATCAGATAGTGCTATGTCCTTAATAACAATGGATGAAATGTTTAGACCCCTACTGATGATTAAGTCTAGAGTGTGTCCACCTTTGTGTGTGGGTCCATGCACATGCTGAGTCAAGTCAAAAGTGTTTAGAACCGTTATCATTTCTTTTGTAGTTTTGTTTTCTGCATTATCTATGTGAATATTAAAATCCCCTGCAATAGCAAAACGATCAAACTCTGAGGAAATCATTGATAGCATTTCTGTGACCTCTTCAACAAAGGCTGGAGAGTATTTTGGAGGCCTGTAAATAATAATAAACAGAATACGTGGAGCACCTTTCAGCACAATCCCTAGATATTCAAAAGACAAGTACTGACCAAATGACACTTGGCATTGATAGACATCTTTAAATATAGCAGCTACACCCCCACCTCTCCTAACAGTCCTGCAGACACTCATGTAAGTGAAGTTAGGAGGGGCTGCTTCATTAAGGACTGTTGCATTGCAGCTGTCTTCAAGCCATGTTTCGTTTAGAAACATAAAATCCAGATTGTTTGTGGTTATTAAGTCATTGATTAGAAATGATTTATTTCTTAGTGAGCGAATGTTTAAAGATGCTAACTTGATGGCTGTGCTTTGTGTCTTTACATCAATCTTAGTTTGATGCATAATAGGCCGCAGATTAGATGAGTTTGCCCTTCGGCTTGAGATGGCCTTAGACTTTCTATCACGTGATAAAACTGAAATAGAGAAAGCTACAGGCACACTGGGTTCACATCACTGAGTGCTGCTATCAGTTGTTTTTGGTTCACCTTCAGCAGATAGAGGGTTTGGGCCCTGCCGTTGTGGCAGTGGTCGAAGAGCTCTCATAGGAACAGGGCCCACAGGCTTTGGTGGTTTTGGGGCCCGCCGTTTTTTTGTTGATATCTGAGGGCTAGCAGCGAATGAGAGAGAGTTTAGTCCCAGCACAAACCAATTCCTCCATTTTCTGTGAAAAGCACAGAAGTGGAGATGCTGGAGAAAGTGATAATGTGTCTGGTGAGATGGGCTGTGTCTCTGGTGTTTCCGGTGGCTGTGTTATGTTCTTATGGCTTCCCTAGCTGTTTTCCAGAAAGTCTTCCTTGGCTGGTGAATCTTGTAGCTGTTTTGATACATCACAGTCTGTCTGTGAGGAGCTCTGTGGGCATGGCTCAGCCGGGATAGTGTCCATGAGCAGTGCTTGTTTTGGCTGTATGGTGTAACAGTGTCCTTGTGGGATATGTCAACCACATGATGACTCGGACCCGGTGTGTGTGTGCTGAATGGATTGACACACTCTGCTGAAGGATGACGGGGGGAGAAGTAGATATTGTCCCACCAAGTTTGTTTGGGTGGAGGCCATCCAGTTTAAACAGTTGTCTATGGCCACAGAAAAGATTGAAGTTGTCAATGAAATTCACTCCTTTTATATTACAAGATCTTTGTAGCCATGTGTTCAGCCCAAGCAACCATGAAAACATATTTGTTCCCCTTGCTGGGAGTGGTCCACTGATGAACGACTGAACTTTAAGTCTTCAAAGTGTTTCAAAGAGTTCACTGAAGTCCTTCTTAAGGAGTTCTGACTGCTCTTTTTGAATATCATTCTTTCCCACATGGATGATGATTCGATTTGTAGTCTTGTGCTTCATCAGAATGTTCTTAAGTTCCTTGTTCACATCAGAGACCGTTGCTTGAGGAAGGCAGCATGTTGTTGTAGTCCTGCTACGGATGTTTCTGATAACAGAGTCACCCACTATCAGAGTCCTTGGCTCGGCTGCGCTCTGAGCTGAATGCCGCTGTCTGCTCGTCCTTGAGCGCCTGTTAGTAGTGGTGTTAGCTGCTGGCTGATCCAATCCATGTTTAATCAAATTTGGGGGTTCCTCACCCACATTCATAAATGCTTGAAATCTGTTCTCAAGATGTATAGGGGGTGGATCGAATAGCAGTATTTACAAGCCTTGTCATAGTTGAATCTGGGGTAGAGGAAGCTATGGCAGCAGTACGAGAAACTCGTGACAATCTGATGTCTCGTGTTCCTTTGGCTCTCGCTCCCTGTGTGTGCCATCGATAAGTGTGGCGATCAGTTTTGGCTTGTTCCTCTACACTTGGTATAAACTGTTGAGATTCAGAAGATTCATGGGACTCACCGGCTGTATGCTGAGTGTTCTGTCTGTTTTGGAAGTCTTTGATTCAAGAATCACAATCCTTTGTAGAAGTTTGCAGCAGTTCATGCAACAAGTAGACCCAACAGGAGGCATTCTCTCTCTCTTCTGCTTGAATGTAGGCAGTTGTTTTCCCCTCTCTGGAATGTAAGCTGTTAGAAGTGGGAGAAAAAGTCTTCTTTTTGTAGTATTATTCCAGTCCCAATGTTTTTAGTTTTAGTGTTTGTGCCAAAAATCTGTTGTTTGAGCACTGTGCTGATCTGCTGAAGTAAAAATCTTAGAAAAATCTGAGAAAAGTACAGAAATAAGAAGCAAAGCGCAGAGCAGTAAGCTAGAACGTCCGAACGGTAGCAAAGCCGGAACTAAGAGCAACTAAGAGTGGCAATAAATAAATAAATAGGTTTCTTATTAACGCAGTCAATAAAACAATTGTTAATACACAATGTTTTAATATATCAAGAGTACAAAGTATTGTTTCTTTGTTTTCTGATTGAAATTGTATTTATTGTATTTTACAAATAGTTTTTTTTTTCATGAAAATAGCCTAACATGCAAACGTGGCACTACTAATATAGCAAATAAATATAAATCGTGGCCAAAAGTTTTGAGAATTACATAAATATTAGTTTTCAAAAAGCTTGCTGCTAAACTGCTTTTAGATCTTTGTTTCAGTTGTTTCTGCGATGTACTGAAATATAATTACAAGCACTTCATACGTTTCAAAGGCTTTTATCGACAATTACATGACATTTATGCAAAGAGTCAGTATTTGCAGTGTTGGCCCTTCTTTTTCAGGACCTCTGCAATTCGACTGGGCATGCTCTCAATCAACTTCTGGGCCAAATCCTGACTGATAGCAACCCATTCTTTCATAATCACTTCTTGGAGTTTGTCAGAATTAGTGGGTTTTTGTTTGTCCACCCGCCTCTTGAGGATTGACCACAAGTTCTCAATGGGATTAAGATCTGGGGAGTTTCAAGGCCATGGACCCAAAATTTCAACATTCTTAGCCACTTAGTTATCACTTTTGCCTTATGGCCCGGTGCTCCATCGTGCTGGAAAATGCATTGTTCTTCACCAAACTGTTGTTGGATTGTTGGAAGAAGTTGCTGTTGGAGGGTGTTTTGGTACCATTCTTTATTCATGGCTGTGTTTTTGGGCAGATTTGTGAGTGAGCCCACTCCCTTGGATGAGAAGCAACCCCACACATGAATGGTGTCAGGATGCTTTACTGTTGGCATGACACAGGACTGATGGTAGCGCTCACCTTTTCTTCTCCGGACAAGCCTTTTTCCAGATGCCCCAAACAATCGGAAAGGGGCTTCATCTGAGAATATGACTTTGCCCCAGTCCTCAGCAGTCCATTCACTATACTTTCTGCAGAAGATCAAGAAGTGATCGAGAAGTGGCTTCTTTGCTGCCCTTCTTGACACCAGGCCATCTTCCAAAAGTCTTGGTCTCACTGTGCGTGCAGATGCGCTCACACCTGCCTGCTGCCATTCCTGAGCAAGCTCTGCACTGGTGGCACTCCGATCCCGCAGTTGGGGGTTCAGTGCCTTGCTCAAGGGCACCTCAGTCGTGGTATTGAAGGTGAACATGCACTCCCCCACCTACAACTCCTGTCAGCCCGAGATTCGAACTCACAACCTTTCGATTGCAAGTCCGACTCTCTAACCATTAGGCCACGACTGACATGTCAAGTCTGCCATTCTAACCCAATCAGCCTGACATAATGATCTCCAGCCTTGTGCTCGTCAACATTCTCATCTAAGGAAACAAGACGATTACTGAAATGATCTCAGCAGGTCCTTTAATGACAGCAATGAAATGCAGTGGAAAGGGTTTTTTGGGATTAAGTTAATTTTCATGGCAACGAAGGACTATGCAATTCATCTGATCACTCTTCATAACATTCTGGAGTATATGCAAATTGCTATTATAAAAACTTAAGCAGCAACTTTTCCAATTTTCAATATTTATGTAATTCTCAAAACTTTTGGCCACGACTGTAGTGTTTTGGAGCAAATGTAAAAATATTTGTAAAATAAATAATAATATAACTACTGTAAAGTATTTTTTACATTTCTTGCATTGAATGTGAAAATGGCAAGTGTAACCCAGAACAGAACATTTATGATTTGTGCTTTTCTGTGCATAACTCTTAGACAGAGTTGGCACTTCTTCCTTTTTGTGTGGACCTTTTTAACATGAACTTTTAAGCTGTGTGACGTAGTTCTTCAGTGATGTTCAGCAGTATGTGGACAGATCAGTAATACTTTGTTGTGTTGTGTTCCTCTCTCAGGCTTGTGTCTGGCGCAGGAGACATCAAGCTCACCAAAGATGGGAATGTTCTGCTGCATGAGATGGTTAGAGCTGGGCTTCATGTTGGTGCATTTAGTGCATTTATTTGTAAAATTGTGGCATTAAGCCCAGATTGCAGTGGGGCTATGACTTGCATGAGTTGTGTGAGTTTCTCCAGAATCTCACAAACCATGTTAATCTCATGTTTCTGTCTGTTTGTAGGCAGCACTTTTGACAACACTAGAACCGAGCAGTTCCAAGTCTTGAGAAAGATGTTTTGTCTTTTTTTTTGTTTGATGACATTTTGCATTTCAATGACGGCAAGAGTTGCTTATAATCTTTAAATCAGGAGTTTAGAATGGTTCAAAGAATGAAAATTTTTTTCAGAACATAATAGAAAACCAGAACCAAGCCATTTGTAGTTGTTTCAGAACCGGACAAGTTATTTTTATTTTTTAAGTTGGAAAACTTGAAATGCAGTTTATAACTGGTTAATTTTGTTGTTCTGTGGGACCTAATTGAAGATATTATGAATTTTGGTGACTAAACTGTTTTGTTTCATTTTGACTTCCATTGTATTGCCACTGCCAGGGTCTGCATAACTTAGGCATGGATTTAATATGTGACCCTGGACCACGAAACCAGTCATAGGTGTAGATTTCACATCTGAAAGCTGAATAAATAATATTTCCATTGATGTATGGGTTGTTATGAGGACGATATTTGTCTGAGATAAAACTATTTGAAAATCTGGAATCTGAAGGAGCAAAAAATCTAAATATTGAGAAAATCACCTTTAAAGTTGTTGAAATGAAGTTCTTAGCAATGCATTTTACTGATCAAAAAAAAAAAAAAAAAAATATATATATATATATATATATATGTGTGTGTGTGTGTGTGTGTGTGTGTGACGAAGAGGCTGAGGCGGTCGGATCCATCTGCAGTATTTTATTAACACAGGTAAGCCAGCAGAGATAGACAGTCATAGAACTCAAGAACACTAGGCAAGGCCAGTATAAATAACTCAAAGCAGCACACAGGTAAGGGGAGTCCAAGAATCGTAAGTCAAACAGGCCTGGGTAAGGGCTGGCAGCTTAGGTTCAAAAACGAGATCAGAGTCCAAGGCCCCGTTTACACGATGGGAAAACGCAGATATTTCCCTGCGTTTTGGCCTGTCATTTACACGAAAACGCCGTTTTTATCCCTGAAAACGATTATTTCTAAAAACTCCGGCCAAAGTGGAGATTTCTGAAAACTCCGGTTATGTGTTGCCGTGTCAACTGGGAGAAACGGGTTTTAGGTTCTCAAACATCACATTATGCGCCAGAAAATGCTTAACGTCATGTGAGCGCCCTATGTTTAGAGTTTGTTTGGGTAACGTTACTGTTTGATCATGGATGCTGTTAAGGTGGTACTCATTTTTACGTTTGTGCAAACACTTTTGGTCTGTTTGCACAAACGAACCTCGCGCCATGTCTGTGTTGTTTTGAAAGGAACAGGAAGTTGCTCGATTTTGAGGATTCTGATTGGCTTGCATGGCTTTATCCTTCTCCCTACACTGCCGCCCATAGGTTTGGCATAGTTATGATGGTGCTCGACGGCGTATTTATGCGGGTTGATGTAAACGACAACTTTTTTGAAAACGATGTTGTGTGCACGATGTTATTTTTGAAAACGGAGGGGGGGGAATAATCGTTTCTCTAAATACCCGGCTATGTGTAAATGTGGCACAAGTCAAAATCACAAGAGCAAACACAAGAGACAAGCTAGAGACAGCGTTTGGGTAAATCAAGACTTTACAAATGAACAATGAGCAGAGCAGTCCAGATAAAGGGGAGCTGAGGGTACACAGGTGATAATAATGCAATGATAAGGAGATTAATCAGGAGATAATGAGCAGAGGCGGATAATGGGAAAAGCAGTCCTACGCAGGAGAGAGGGATCTGGTGAAACCAGGAGGAGGCGTTGTCGAGCGTTCCATGACAATATATACACCAATCCAATTCTTGTCAAGTTAGTGTTTAAACAGTGCCGGCCCGAAGGGTTGTGGGGCCCTAGACGAGATAAAAAAAATTGAGCCCACTGGTGTAAAAACAGTGAGAAGACCACATAAAATACAATTTCAATATTTAAGTGTATACATTTTTATTACCTGTGACAAACTCAACATGTAATAGGCTACATGTGTAAAAATATTTAGTCAGATTAAAATTTGGAAAGAGGAGGAGACCTTTTTTTAGCATGAATTAGTGGGATGGATAATCAATTGATTATTTAATGAAACATGCTGAATGTGGCCTAATTTTCTCTCACATATCACACAAGTATGTCTGTGATCATGGGCATCATCACATTTATTAAATCAAGTATTAATACTACACTAATAAATAATGTATTATGTTTAGCGAAACATACCTTTACTTTTAGCCTGCTTTTCTCCATCTGCTTTTCTCTTCTTTCTTTTTTCGGCTCCGGAAAGATATTTTGGACGTTTGGATGCCATTTAATTTCAAATTAAAATAGCATCAATGTGCATTGCATAAATTAGAAATACGTCGATCAAAAATAGCAACCAGAGTTATGTCGTTATATAACTTTAGACTTATTCAAGACACTTTCTCGAGTATATATCGAAAGGAGTTTACAGAGATATGTGGCTAAGTGGAAATAGAGTGTGGTGCTGCTGTGTATGTTTCTAATCTTTTTTCCGCTTTTATTTAGACAGTTTTTTATTATTTTTATTATTATCGTTTTCAGCTATTTGTCATGTATGAATTATTCAGAGATATTCTTTTAATAAAATGTTTTGTATTTTGCTCACCGTCATTGTGAATTGTATCGTGTTTAAATGGGGTCTGTGCATTACAAAAACATTTTAATTGACACATGACCACTCATACTACATGTGGACATTTGAAAAAAATGAAACAATTAAAAATGCATGACATCATTTACGGGGCCCTCAAATCAAAGAGGGGCCCCAGGCGACCGCCTGAATCGCCTGTTGGACAGGCCAGCACTGTGTTTTAATATGTTTACGTTTTATTATGAAATAATTGTAAGAACACAGTTACAAATTTCCAATTCTCCAGCAGAATTTTTTTTTTAAATAAGCCAGAATGTAATAATTTTCTTAAACATTTTATGGCCTCCAGAATATTTTATTGTATGATTATCTGAACATGCAATATGTCAAAAGAACAGAGCCTCTGCTTTTGAACAAAACTATTTTTATTCTACCTTCATGGATTTTCTTTTCTTTTTTTATTAACAACTGAATGTAAGTTTCATAGTAGATTGAGTCCATTAACATCCCCAAAGATTCACAGTCCTTAACCGCTTCCTGGACTGTCATTTCATTCAGTAACATAGTCTTGATTTATATTCTGTTTGATGAAAACAAAGTGTCCACTTTCCCCTTGCTCTTGTAAATGTGTTGTGTTCCCATAAGGCTGACTCTGGCCTGCGGTGGTGCAGCGATGAACTCTGTGGACGGCCTGATGCTGGAGTGTCTGGGTCACGGCGGTCTCGTGTACGAACACACACTGGTGAGCATTGGGCTTTTATTCTAAACTCTCAGAACTATCTGAATGATAGCTCATCGTCATTTATATGGTTTTTTGCAGTTGGAAGAGGAGAAATACATGTTCATCGAGAAGTGCGGCAACCCTCGTTCTGTGACGCTGTGTAACGGCGGAAGAAGGGGAGGAAGCAAGTGCAAGTCAATGGGATTTAATGAAGCAGTCAAATAAACAAGTAACATGAAACAGGATGATTCTAGGTGCGGCGAAGTCTGATAGTGATCCGGGGAGTGACAATGTCCAATGGTGATCCAGAAAGTGGCGGTGAGGAGAGGTAGCAGGAGAGCATGACACAGGAACTGAGATGAGCGAGCCGTGGAGGTGAAGGGTGATACCCGTGGAAGGTGAGAAGTGGATGGGGTTCCGAAGACAAAGATGATCCAACGACGAGAAGAACACAGAGAACATGAACGAGAGACCAGGCATAAACACAGGGACTGCAAACAACCCTGTGACAAACACAAGACGAAAGACAGGGCAATAAGTAGGAATCGGGTAATGAGTAGCAGCTCATTACCGGTGCAGATGAACAATTAACGGAGACGCCCACATGAAACAATCAGTGCTGACGTGAGACACACACAAACTCCACCCACATAGTGCAAAGCCCGAGGCCACGGTTTACCAACCCTACCTGTCGATTGTAATCATCAATAAGGGAGTGATCCAGTATGTCCCCAGCAGGTACCCAACTCCTCTCCTCCGGACCATAACCCCCCCAGTCCACCAAGTACTGGAATCCTCGTCCCCTCCATCTCGAGTCCAGAATACGATTGACCGAATAGGTGGGTTCCCCATCTATCGAGTCGCGGTTGTAGGGTAACCGGGGTGAGCGGGTGAATTTGTGAATAAAACACAGGTTTAATTTTGGACACATGAAAGGCGGGATGAATCAGTGAATTAAATGCAATATTTGTAAAAATACACAGACGTTTTAGAACCGTTTTCATGAGCAATAGAAACAGTTTTTACATACTGCTTAATTATTATATATGCTTTTATCTGTGTTGTATGATAAATGTGACTCAATACAACAGATTGACTTCAGTAAAAAAAGCTTTTACCATTCTAAAAACATGGATTTTGGGCCAGTATTGGAACTGAATGCACTCATTGTTATTTCTATTAATGTAGTTTACTAATGTTAATGGAACCTGGTAAGTGTTACTGAACAATAATAACAGATCAGTTAATATATAGGCCATGATTTAAGTTCAATTAAAAGAAAAAGTTTTGTTTGAAAATAAATAGCTTAGTGCACTTTAAATATCTGGATGATGCACTTCAGTAATGTTTCATGCATTCAACATTAGCAGCTTTAATTACAGGCTATCAGACTCCGTACATGAACGACAGAATAACTGTGTATAATTCATACAAGACATGCTTTTGAAGACATGGATTTAATAGTATTAAAACAGTTTGCCCTAAATAAAGTCAAGTCAAGTCACCTTTATTTATATAGCACTTTAAACAAAATACATTGCGTCAAAGCAACTGAACAACATTCATTAGGAAAACAGTGTGTCAATAATGAAAAATGATAGTTAAAGGCAGTCAATCATTGAATTCAGTGATGTCATCTCTGTTCAGTTAAATAGTGTCTGTGCATTTATTTGCAAGTCAACGATATCGCTGTAAATGAAGTGACCCCAACTAAGCAAGCCAGAGGCGACAGCGGCAAGGAACCGAAACTCCATCGGTGACAGAATGGAGAAAAAAACCTTGGGAGAAACCAGGCTCAGTTGGGGGGCCAGTTCTCCTCTGACCAGACGAAACCAGTAGTTCAATTCCAAGCTGCAGCAAAGTCAGATTGTGCAGAAGAATCATCTGTTTCCTGTGGTCTTGTCCTGGTGCTCCTCTGAAACAAGGTCTTTACAGGGGATCTGTATCTGGGGCTCTAGTTGTCCTGGTCTCCGCTGTCTTTCAGGGATGTAGAGGTCCTTTCTAGCTGCTGATCCACCATCTGGTCTGGATACGTACTGGATCCGGGTGACTGCAGTGACCCTCTGATCTGGACACAGACTGGATCTGGTGGCTACGGTGACCTCGGAACAAGAGAGAAACAGACAAATATTAGCGTAGATGCCATTCTTCTAATGATGTAGCAAGTACATCGGGTGTTATGGGAAGTGTTTCCGGTTCCGGTTTACCTAATTAATGCAGCCTAAAAATCCTTTAACGGATTTGGATAATAAAAGCATATTAGTATGTTATGTGTATGCCAGGTTAAAGAGATGGGTCTTTAATCTAGATTTAAACTGCAAGAGTGTGTCTGCCTCCCGAACAATGTTAGGTAGGTTATTCCAGAGTTTAGGCGCCAAATAGGAAAAGGATCTGCCGCCTGCAGTTGATTTTGATATTCTAGGTATTATCAAATTGCCTGAGTTTTGAGAACATAGCGGACGTATAGGATTATAATGTAAAAGGAGCTCATTCAAATACTGAGGTGCTAAAACATTCAGGGCTTTATAAGAAATAAGCAATATTTTAAAATCTATGCGATGCTTGATAGGGAGCCAGTGCAGTGTTGACAGGACTGGGCTAATATGGTCATACTTCCTGGTTCTAGTAAGAACTCTTGCTGCTGCATTTTGGACTAGCTGTAGTTTGTTTACTAAGCGTGCAGAACAACCACCCAATAAAGCATTACAATAATCTAACCTTGAGGTAATAAATGCATGGATTAACATTTCTGAATTTGACATTGAGAGCATAGGCCGTAATTTAGATATATTTTTGAGATGGAAAAATGCAGTTTTACAAATGCTAGAAATGTGGCTTTCTAAGGAAAGATTGCGATCAAATAGCACACCTAGTTTCCTAACTGATGACGAAGAATTGACAGAGCAACCATCAAGTCTAAGACAGTGTTCTAGGTTATTACAAAAAGAGTTTTTAGGTTCTATAATTAAAACCTCTGTTTTTTCAGAATTTAGCAGTAAGAAATTACTCGTCATCCAGTTTTTTATATCGACTATGCAATCCATTAGTTTTTCAAATTGGTGTGTTTCACCGGGCTGCGAAGAAATATAGAGCTGAGTATCATCAGCATAACAGTGAAAGCTAAAACCATGTTTCCTGATGATATCTCCCAAGGGTAACATATAAAGCATGAAGAGTACCGGCCCTAGTACTGAGCCTTGAGGTACTCCATACTGCACTTGTGATTGATATGATACATTTTCATGATACGGTCTAAATCCTGACTGGAAATCCTCACATATACCATTTTTCTCTAAGAAGGAACATAATTGTGAGGATACCACCTTTTCTAGTATCTTGGACAGAAAAGGGAGATTCGAGATTGGTCTATAATTAACTAGTTCTTTGGGGTCAAGTTGTGGTTTTTTGATGAAAGGCTTAATAACAGCCAGTTTGAAGGTTTAGGGGACATATCCTAATGATAATGAGGAATTAATAGTCAGAAGAGGATCTATGACTTCTGGAAGCACCTCTTTCAGGAGCTTAGATGGTATAGGGTCTAACATACATGTTGTTGTTTTTAGATGATTTAACAAGTTTATACAATTCTTCCTCTCCTATGGTAGAGAATAAGTGGAACTGTTCCTCAGGGCGTCTATAGTGCACTGTCTGATGTGATACTGTAGCTGACGGCTGAATGGTTGCAATTTTATCTCTAATAGTATCGATTTTAGAAGTAAAGTAGTTCATAAAGTCATTACTGCTGTGGTGTTGGGAAATGTCAACACTTGTTGAGGCTTTTTTTTTCATTAATTTAGCCACTGTATTGAATAAATACCTGGGGTTATGTTTGTTTTCTTCTAAAAGAGAAGAAAAGTAATCGGATCTAGCAGTTTTTAATGCTTTTCCGTAGGATAGGTTACTCTCCCGCCAAGCAATACGAAATACCTCTAGTTTTGTTTTCCTCCAGCTGCGCACCATTTTTCGGGCTGCTCTCTTTAGGGTGCGAGTATGCTCATTATACCATGGTGTCAAACTGTTTTCCTTAACCTTCCTTAAGCGTAAAGGAGCAACTTTATTTAAAGTGCTAGAAAAGAGAGTCCATAGTTTCTGTTACATCATCAAGTTGTTCTGAGGTTTTGGATATACTAAGGAATTTGGATACATCAGGAAGATAACTTAAAAAGCAGTCTTTTGTGGTAGAAGTGATGGTTCTTCCATACTTGTAACAAGAAGTAGAATTTACAATTTTGGCTATATGAATTTTGCAAAGAACTAAATAATGATCTGAGATATCATCACTTGGCTGAATAATTTCAACACCATCAACATCAATTCCATGTGACAGTATTAAATCTAGAGTATGATTTCGACAATGAGTAGGTCCTGAAACGTGTTGTCTAACCCCAATAGAGTTCAGAATGTCTATAAATGCTGATCCCAATGCATCGTTTTCATTATCAACATGGATATTAAAATCACCAACTATTAAAACTTTATCTGCAGCCAGAACTAACTCGGATGTAAAATCACCAAACTCTTTAATAAAGTCTGTATGGTGCCCTGGTGGCCTGTATACAGTAGCCAGTACAAACATAACAGGGGATTTATCATTAACATTTGTTTCTCTGGATAATGTTATATGAAGCACCATTACTTCAAACGAGTTATACTTGAAGCCTGCCCTCTGAGAAATCCTGAAAATGTTGTTATAAATTGAAGCAACACCTCCACCTTTGCCTTTTAGACGCGGCTCATGTTTATAACAGTAATCTTGGGGGGTGGACTCATTTAAAATAATGTAATCATCAGGTTTCTAGCCAGGTTTTAGCCAGTAAAGTTGTTTTTCATTTGAGTAAAAGATGAATTATAATACTATTTGTATGCCTCTATCTGATAACAGTAAAATTAAATAATTAAAAAAATTTATAAATTTATAGGGCTATTGTAAAAATCATTTCATGCATTCAAATAATTAGACATACTTAAACAGAGTTTGGTAACAATAAAAATAAAATAAAACACATTTCATAGGTCCCTAAAAATGTATCTGATTGTATAGGTTTCATTTTTTTTAATCAATAAGACAATTTAACCATTAAAATGTAATAATAATAGTGGAATCCATAAAAGTTAAAATGGGGAAAAAATTTAATTTAGGAAGAAATAAAGTGATTTCATAGGGCCCTACATGTGAGTTGACGCCTCTTGTTTGGAGGCGTGTTGAATGACTCCAGTTTCTGTGCTTCTCCAAGGTTCTGGCTCAGAACTCCAGCTATGATCCTCAAGAGACTCTGGTGAAGCTGCAGAGTGAGATCAAGGAGACGGGAGCGCTGCTGGGAGAGGATCTGAGCACCTATGGGATGAACACACTTTTCACAAAAACAAATGTGTGTGTGTGGCTGCGCAGCATCAGTGTGTTCTGTGAGTGTGTGTGTGTGTGGTGAGCCCATGATCGCAGGAGAGGCCGGTGTGTGGGATAACTACAGTGTGAAGAAGCAGCTGCTTCACTCCTGATGAGTTGTAGCAGATCTTATGACGGCTCGACACTGTCTCTGTGTGTGAAGCGACCTCAACACACTCTGAAGGGAACTGATGGCGTTTTCTTTCAGCCCGTCTCTGTGTAATAATCACTGTGCTGCTTTATAAGTGGCTTCAATTCTGCTTTTCCAAAAGCACCACCTGCTGTCAACTTACAAGTATAAATTAAAGCAATAAGCCCAAAGCCGCTTAGCACTGTGCCTAACAATGCTCCTTAACTGTTATAAATTCAGTGTAAAACAACTGAAGGAAACACCATTTCTATGCGACGATGCAAACTAAAGTAAACAACCTTCATGAAGGGCCCTTGTGAGTTTATGACTCAGTTTCACCAAGTGCTTAGCTAAAGCCGGGACTAACTTTGATAAAAATGCCTTAAAAAAAACATTAAGAGGTGTGTATCTCAACACTCATATTGTAAGAAAGATGTTTTCAGTTGAGACGGCTCAAACGTGCATTTTAAGCAGGGACTTGTCTGTGAAACCCGGGGGTATTTCTCACAAGTCTTTATTTCTTGTAATTATATCTCCTGACGGCACCCATTCACTGCAGAGGATCCGGTGGTGAGCGAGGCTCTCTCATATGAAGAAACTCTTGGACTAATCTTGGATGGCCTCGAGTAAATCTTCAGCAAATTTTTATTTTGGGGTGAATTATTTCTTTAATGCGTACACACATAGAAACATTAATACAAAAAGTATGTCCGGTTCAAAACAAAATCTATCACAGAGTTTTCCAAAAGTCTCATACAGCAAGACATCACAATCTCATGGCAGTTTAACTTTTTCACATTTTGGTGAACTAGTGGCCAATTTGTGAAATTTTGTCTAATCTTGCTTTATTTCTAAAAAATCATGTTTTTGCATGATTCACACAGCACAAATTCATACAAAATGGTAAAATACTGTAGTTCTGGTTTCCCATGAGCTCGAGCTGATCAGGCACAAATGAAACCAATGGAATGTGTTTAAGTTTAAGGCAAGCACATAAAACATCAGAATCGAAGCGCTGCTTGGGCTTCATTTCATCAGCTGCACAGACCTCAAAGAATCCAATGATTCGAAGTATGGTTTATATTTTTTTGTGTGTGTGATATTGTGCTTGAGTGTGGCCCGTGCACCAAATAATGCTCAGCTTACATGTGCTTCATTTAAAGCATTCGTTAAAACTCATTTGATGTGACATGATATCCTCAACCTGGTTACACTTAAATAAATCCTAGGAAGGTGAAACAAGAGGGGAACAAAAAACAAACTTGGTTCAATAACATAATCAAACAGAAATCAGATGCAAAAAGGAAAAGAACGTCATTTAAAACAGTGGGATTAATGCACATCATTATGTGTTAAACACATCACTCCCAGCAGAACTCAGCCGCCCTGTCCTTGATCCTGATTGGGTGTCACTGGTCCTCATCCTTGATCCTGATTGGGTGTCACTGGTCCTCAGAGCTCGCTCTTCTGCTGGGGTTTGAGCTCGTCTGGAGACCGCTGGCAGTCACACAGAGCGCTGGGATCAGACGGCTGAGGAACCAGCTCCATGTCGGGATGAACCACAGGCCGTGTGCTCTGACGAGCTGCGTACGTCTGTAGAAACACACAAAATTACACACCACTGACCTCTTATGACCCTGCGCTCATCAGGAAACAAACAGGTTGTTAGAAATCAAACATTTTGAAATGTAATTTTTCTGGTTTTGTTAGTATTATGTCGGTCTCATAATCTTGCACTGGTTTCGAGCAGCGAGGAATTACTGGTAATTCTGAGGAGCATATATATTTTTTTAAATGATTGTAAAGATACATTCAAATAAAATGAATCATATAGAAACGAAAATCTCACAGTTGTTTCCCTGTAGTTCAAAGTAAAGTAGTAGTAACATGCCAATCATTTTTTGCATATTAATGAAATAATAGCCTATAAACTGATTATATTTGACCTGTTATTACCCGCATACCTGCTCGTGATGTCTTAATTATTTAATGTATGTTTAGATAAATCTGTTATGAAACAAGTTATGAATCATGGAAACTTATCTCAACAACCAATACACATTTTATGATTTAGATGCTTATTGCATTATGTGCAATTTACGTTTGCATACATGTTGAGTGCTTACGGTTTTATATTTCTATTATTATATATATTTTAAGTTTAACCTCTAAAAACCCAACTTTAGGTCAAGTGTGGAGAAACTCAGCTGTTGGGTTACATTGGTACATTACATTTTTAGCCCGAAAGTTGGGTTGAAAAATACAAATCTAGTTCATGTTTAGTTTTTTTGGTCATGATGTCAAAGCAAGGACTGTGCCGAACCGAAGTTATCCTCTAGTATCTCTCACCTGAAGTACGCTGTAGTAATAGCAGTAGAGTCTGTGAGGCTGAAGCAGATCTCTGACCAGCGACTGTCCGCTCTTCGCTATGGCCTCCACCTGCGTGTCATTCTTCTGCACATATCAAACCACGAGAAGTGTGTGTGTGTGTGTGTGTGCTCACAGAACAATACACAGCGCTGATGTCAGCAGTGTGTACCTGAGCCCAGCGGATCTTCTGGAGGAGGTCAGACAGGTCTCTCTTCACAGGGATGTAGTGCACTCCTGCTTTCAGATGTGTGTAGAAGTGCTCGTAGTACGGCGAGTCCTGCTTGAAGACCAAGCTGTTCCCCAGCATCAGGTACGGAAACCTGTAGGCCGCTACCGTCCCGTCCACGTTCACCTGGTATTTGTACTAGAAGACGAGAACTGAGCATTCTTCGGGCTGTCTGTTTAACACATTCATTCATTTGTTATGAAACAATAGCACGATTCAGATATTTTAACGCCCTGCATTTCATGCATGTCATCTTACATTTCAGGGTTCAGTTGGCTGTTGAAGAATGTGATGCATCCATAAATGCAGTTATGCACTAAAATTCAAGATATTGTGGCAAAAAAAAATGTTTTTGTCTCATATTTATTTCATATGAAACGTGATATCACATGAGTGCTGTTTCTGTCCAGAATAGCACGAGTGTGAATATGATTTTATACAACAGTTCAGTTAAATGTGTTATATTTTACACACAATATGTGTCCCTGCAGCACAGAAGCAGTCATCGGTAGCACAGGGATATTTGTAGCGATAGACAACAATACATGGTATGGGTCAAAATTAAAACATAAGCTTTAAAGCAATCTGTTGTGCATCTCCGGTGTTTAGTGTCTGACTGAATCCTTGTTTTGAACGAATCATGTGAATCAATGATTCAAAGAGATGAATGAATCAGCTGTTTGAACGAATCACATGAATGAATGACTCAAAAACAGATTTAGTTTTAGTTTTCATTTCATCATTTCATAAACAACAAAATATTAAAGGTACAGTTCACCCCCAAAAAAATGTTCTCCTTACGACGTTTTAAACCTGTACGACTTTTGCACAACATAAAAGAAGATACTGAAGACTTGATAAAGCTGTATGTCACTGTATGAAGAAAAATACTGAGATTTTTCTTAAGTTATCTTTTTATGTTCCACAGCTTATGTTGGGCCATTGTAGCCTAAACATTTATGTGTAATACATTTCAAAATCAAATATTTATTTTAAAGCTACTATTTGTCTACTTTATATTTTCTCTTTCAGCACAATAAAGGCTTTAAATGATCATTTGTGGGTAATTTCACAGCCACTTCATCACTAACCTTAAAGAAGTCGAAGAATCCCACCAGAGGTGCTTTTCCCAGATCCTTCTCTCGGTCGCTGAAGAAAAAATATGCAGTTATTCCCGCATCGAGCAGCTCTGGATTATCTTTGGACATTGTGACCAGACGCAGACGCTCCTCTCGACTGTCCCGGCCTCGGAAGAACGCCTTCTCCGTTTTATCTGACCACACAGGACCTGGACAACCAGAGAGAGACGCTGATGCTGGACACTAGGGATATTATCGGTATCATCACATGACGATATGAAACGATAGGTCTTACAGGCAAAAACTGTACATTTAAACTGCTGCGGCTCTTAGTTTTGTTTTCTCAAAGTGCACTAGATAGATTCATTTAAGTTTAACGATCACATCATGGAGTTCTCTGGCAGGGGTGTGGATGTGCACCTGTGTTGCCCTGCACAGACAGCAGGTCAGTGGTGACGCCCCTCATGGCCTCCAGAGACGAGTGTGTGATGTCATACGTGGGGAGGATGATGTCACGCGTGTCCGTGGAGCCACACCACGAGATGATGGGCAGCGGACCGGGTTCATCTCCCGCCTTCCTGTCCTCCATCGGCCAGTCTCCCACATTAATATAAAACTCCACATCCGGTAACTTCACCTGGTGGAGACGGCACAGACAGAACATTAATCACCACAGCGATGCACGGGTGAAATACTCCCAAAACGTCTGAGAAAAAAACGTAACTCAAACCTGGAAATAAAAATATTTATTTGGATTCTGAAAAAAATACTAAATTAAAAAAAAAATGTTAATGCAACATTTTACTTTTCACAATTGTTACAACGGAAGTATAATTTCATAATAATAATTTTGAATGAATCGAATAAATGAATGACTCAAAAATGAAAAAAACAATTCTGTCATCAGTTACCCTTACGTTGTTTCAAACATGTAAAATTTAAAATAAAAAGAATAATACATGCAACTCAAAGTGCTTCAAAGGGGCGCAGATATTGTGTGGAATTGCATGGTCAATATATATTAAAGTAAGAAACTGCCAAAAAAATCCTGAACACAACCTCAATTCAGACTCACAGGCAACCTTAAAAACCTGTTTTAACTCGTGGTTCAGAAACATGAGTGCTGGGAGCCTGTTTCTCTTCTTCTTCTGGTAAACAATTCCAAACATTTTGGGGCAGAATGACTGACAGGTTTAAAAAACCTGCATGAGAAGATCCCAAACCGTGCTCTGGAGCAGACTTTGACTCAGACAGTCATTGATCACCCTTCAGTGAACCAGTGCCGTTTCATTACAATTTCAGCAGCAAAAAAAACAAAATGTTTAGAAAGACAAAGCGCCAGATTTACTAACAGCCGTCTTCTGGCGTTAAAATACTAGTCAGAATTAGCACGGAAAAAAATCTTGAATATGCATTTATAACATTTATGGGAGGAGAGTCTTCAAATGAATCACGTGCAATGTTTGCACTTGTCAGATTACTAGTATTTGCTCCATTATTTAAGGTCTTAAAGCAGGCAGTAATATGCGCTGGTCATTATGGAGATGATGTGCATCGTTAGTGAACCACACACAGAGCTGGACTCGTCTCACCTTGCGTGCGAGGGACAGCAGCATCTCGTCGGAGAACATCTTGAAGTCGGTGTACTTGCCCAGCGAGCGGCGGTGCAGCTGGTTGTGGATCAGGCTGTAGTGCAGCAGTCCTCCTCGTCTGGAGAAGCGCTCAGGAACCTCCTGCAGGAGCCGCTGGAGGTCGATGGACGGGAAGGACAGGAAGTCCTGCTGGATCTGCGGCTCGTCCTCGGGACACTGCAGAGCGCTCCTCCAGACGAGCGGATCCGGCTCAGGACACACACAGGACTCGTGATACACCGGACCTGACAGAGACACCACTTTAATCACACTACATACATTAATACAATTAAGTGCACCTTTTTTCACAAGGAGTGTGTTTGCTGTTAACACAAGCTACTCTATGTGATCCCACAACATCTGTGAGGACAAAACAGGGAAATTGAGTATATATTACAGACCATATCTATCAATGCTAGAAAAAAACTGGATAGATATGAGGAAAAGCTCCCTTTACCCTTGAGAGTGTAGGGAGAGTGTGCCACAGGCTCGTCTTGATACAAGACTTCAATCTTCAGACCCTTGGAGGAGCTTCCGTAGAGTCTGTATCTGACCAGAAGAGAGCCGTCGCCCCGATCTAAAGGAGCCGGGACATGGACACGAACAAACTCCTTCTCCAGAGACCAGACCTTCACTCTGAACGAGTCTGGACCTGAAACCAACACACACACACACACACACACACAACACACACACACACAACACACACACAACACACACACACAACACACACACACACTCACACACAACACACACACACAACATACACACACACACACACACACACACTGCATGAAGAGGAATAAAGAAACAGCAACTAAAATCTGCTATAAACTTTCACAAACTATATATATATATATATATATATATATTCTACAACATTTATTTATTATTATTTATTTTATTATTATTATTTTCAAATATACTTTTACATTTATTTAAAAAATATAAAAAATGGACAAAATTATAAAAGATAATATATGCTTCAAAATACATTTGCATAAATATATGTTCTACCAGTATATTGTTTAAATATATTTAAGTTATTAATATATGTATATTAAATCTATATCTATCTATTTATCTATATATAAAACATTCAATTAAAATTGAAAAAATATATATTTGGGGATATATATATATATATATATATATATATATATAACAGTTTTCTTGAATAAAAAAATATATAATACCAAATTAAAAAAAAAAAAAAAATATATATATATATATATATATATATATATATATATATATATATATATATATATATATATATATATAAATATATTTTTATATAATAATAATAATAATATATATATAATTTTGTTTTACTATATGTATATATTATTTTTTTATTTAGTTTTATTTATTTGATCTCTTGGCTATTCCATCCACATTTGCAACTAGCCTAGAAATGTATTTTCTTGTCCCTGAAATACATTTTAAAATATATTTTTATTTATTATTTATATATTCTATTTATTATTTGTATTTGAGAGTTGAAACTAAATATATTTTCAATATTAACAATATATTTCATTGCGCTCCACAGTATATTTGTCACATGTTTCTCTCACCGGGAGACGCACTGATGTTGTGTCCCTGTGAGTCCACGCTCTGGATGTAGAAGTATCTGACCGGAAGTACAGCATCTGGGCTCAGTCCAGGACCCCAAACTAAACATTTCCGCGCGTCAATCTCTGCACTCCCACTAAAGCCCACACTTACACAGACTGCAGCGACGAGCGAGGCGAAGACAACATTCGAGAAAGCGTTTCTGATCTTTAAACGAGGGACCATTTTCACTGCAGCTCCTGTCGATCAGAGCAACGGGGACTGAACAAATACTAAACTACAGCTAAAGTTCGCTGCACAACTGCTAATGATTTGTTGACATAACTAATACAGACGTGTTTTGCTTTTCGACTGTTATAGAACGAGATTTGTTGCATTAAAGTAGAAAATAGCACGTTAAGAATAATTAGGGTGGATTTTGTGTGAGGCGCTTGTGCCGCGGTGCGCCTCAAAAATAAATCCGGCGAGTTTCAAAAAGTATTCAAGAGTTCCGGATCTTCTGTTCCGATTCAGTGAGTCGGAGCCGATTCATTTCAATGGTTCGTGAAGCTGTTGACGCCTTTAATTTTTAACTGACGCTGGGTCAGGTTTACAATTTAGGTTTGTTTTTAAATTACTGTAACTTACCTTTTAATAGTTATGCGTGATTAACACAAAGCCAAGCTCCACCCACAACAAGGACTAGAAATAAAAATAAAATAACACAAATTTTACAGAACCATCATTAATTGATGGTTTAATTAATGGTATTTAATTGTTATGTTACACGTTCATTTAAACATTTATAGCTTAGTTTGTAAAAGGCATCAACCATATAAAATACATGTTGCGTATGTATTATTATTATTTTTTTCATTGTTTTCGAAAGGTTTTAAACAACTGTTTTA
Source organism: Carassius carassius (assembly GCF_963082965.1). NCBI lineage: Eukaryota > Metazoa > Chordata > Actinopteri > Cypriniformes > Cyprinidae > Carassius > Carassius carassius. The sequence continues at coordinate 29,581,376 of NC_081790.1, forward strand.
ATTTGTAATTTGTTAAATTAATTCGGATTTTCGAAAAACTTTGTTTCCAGCAATAAATGTAAGTTCATAATATAATGCAATTGTTTTAATGGTGTTTAATGAAAAGAAATGCATGTGCCTATCTTTTATTTATTTGTGTTTTAGAAAATGTTGTTTAGTTCATAGGTAAAATGTGACATGGACTGAACACATTCTTGAAAAGTTCGTTATTGTGTGAGAAATGCACTGCTTGAGCTGTGTTTTGTTCATTAATTGTGAAAAGTTGTGCATTTTTAAACTCAAAGCTGAAAAGTTCTCAAACATTACAAAAAATAAGACTTTAATAAAGTCTTTATTGATTATGCACTGTAAAACAACTGTAGCAAAATATATTAAATTTTCAGTAAATAATTAATCTAATTAAGTAACAGAGTTGACAGAATTATCCGATGCACTGTCCATTCTGCTACACTATGACACATTGTTACTCTACTTTGGTAACAGATTGTGATGGTAACAGAGTTGAAAATTTTATTTTATTTTTTGCCAAAAACTCCACTTGCTAGCATAAATGCCAAGAGCACATGGCACTAATGAAATCATGATTAAAATACCTTTAAATAATCCAATGTGTGATCAGTAATACATTTTGTTTCCCTTTTGAAATTGTGCTAACAGCGTTGACGTTCTTCAAAATAACTCCTGGTGTAAGAATTTTCTAGATTAAAATATTTTCTCAGAGAGAGCACACAGACTGTTCAGTGCTTCAGGTCTTATCAGTGAGGGAGAGTGACATCATTTCCTGTTTCCTACAGAGTCATGGGAGAAGATTGCACCAGTGTAAAGGCAAAGTATGGTACGGTAACAGAGTTGACGCAAGATTTATGGACTCACGTTTTTATAAGAACAAAGTTATTTTTAAACAATTTAATTTTGTAGAATTAAGTAAATTAGTATTTAGGGCTTTTATAAATAAAATGAATGAAATATTACAAAAAGAAAAGTACAGATAAATATTTTGATTACGCAATGATACAAGATGTAAAAAGTGCACTGACTAATTGAGACAAGAAATCGTGATTTTGAGCTGTTAAAGACCCTTTTTACACAAATTATTATATTGTTATTGACTGTAGAAACTTGTAATTCATAACAATATGTAACAAGTTATTTAAAAAAAAAAAAAAAAAAGTTCAAAATATAACCATTTTTTTAAAAGAATGACTTCTGACACCAAATGTACCTGCAATTATAGAATCACCCGTATATACTGAAGTGTTCATCTGTTCATGCTTTTCCAGCAAAATATTACCCAAAAACAGTGACGGGGAGAAACGAGTTACATGTAACGGCGTTACCTAATTTAATTACAAAATAAATGTAACTGTAATCAGTTACTGTTACTAAGAAAAAATGTGTAATTAAATTACAGTTACTTATGAAAATGTAAACGATTACAAAGGGGATTACATTTGAATATTTACACACATCCACATACAGATTTAACTGATTTCTTTTCCAAATTACACTGAGACATACGGGCCTATAATCTCCACGATGTTGAAAACACAGTGTGGTCCACAGAATCCAGTCATTTATTCATTGTAATTTTTTGATTAACTATTTTATCCAAACCATTGTTAGATGCAGTGTTTCCTATAGTTATGCAAAGATCAGTAAACTATTTATTATGATTTTAAATCTGCGTTGAACTTCAGATCAATCTCAAAGTGAAAGGCAGAACTAAAGTCTAATGTGGATGTGTTCAAATGTGATCATCTTAATTCAAGTGATGAAGGATTGTCAAACTCTGACAGTGTTGAGCTCTACTGTAAGGTTAACCCTGCATACTGTAAATGTTTGAAAATGATTAACAGTTGGAAATAAACATTCGTTAGAAATTTAGAAAAGTAAAGTAATAATCAGTTACATTAATAAAGTAATTGAAATAGTTACACTACTATGACATTTTAAACAGGGTAACTTGTAATCTGTAGCCTATTACATTTCCACAGTAAGCTTCCCAACACTGGACACAGAGCAACAGAAGAGGCGAGTCTTGATCAATGAATATCAAGCAATGATTTGAGGTACTCTGGGGAAGCAAGACCCGAGTTTATGACCTCTGAATATGAACATCATAAACAGAAGCACTGTTGTGTTTTTGTAATGTGACACACCTGTCTGCTATCAGTCCTGTCCTTGTGTGGTATGCAAACGCCTCATTTCTACGATATCATGCATCTAAAAACAGCACAGCACAAGCTTCTGTTGTTGTGGATGGTCAAGATAACGCACTCAACACATATTTTAACAGTTATCCACTGGATTGCTGCTGTGACCTGATTGGCTGCCCATAGAGCCACATCCATGCTGTCCCTCTCTGAATATACTCACCTCGTTGACTGGACCAGATATGAAAATATGGGTTTAGAGAGAGAATCACACATTACCCATTTAAACAGAAAAAAAAATACATTTATATTTAGATAGGTAGGGGGGGGGGTCATATCTGTCAAGAACTTGCTGTTGAGTTTTGTAATTTTGAAAGTTCAATTTGAACATAATAAAATAATGGGGGGGGGGGTATATTTCACATGAGAGGAAGCAATGCCTCCATCACGATATTCGTCTGTGATTGGTCCATGCGATAAATCCTGTCTCTTGTGTTGATGTGGGCATTCGTGAATCAGTCTGAATGAACTATATTATAGCGTTGATGGGAAGACTAACTTAAAAAAGTAAGTAAGCAACTCACACACTTAGATTTGACCACCCTGTTACGTCAAATTAAGACTTTACAAAACATTATATGTGTGAGTTTTTAGTGAGGAATCATCTTGGTGAAATTTAAAGTAAATCTCTGTGTCTGTGAACAATAGTTACCTAGCTTTGATGACTGATGAAACGAAAAATTCCATTATTAAAAAGTATAGCTGAACATTTAAATTGTTACTGCGTGGAATAGATGTAAATAATTTAGACCCAGCTAACAGATTTCGATTTAAAATTCAACATTCTAGGAACATTGATTTGTAACATTCCAAGAACATAAAAATGTCCAGTTTCCTTAATGTTAGTATAATGTTATTTAAAGGTTAGTATGATGTTCCTGAAACATTCAATAATTCAAACACCTGCTGTGAACAAGCACTGAAAGAAAGAGAAATAAGAACACAAAATACAACTTTCTTCAGCTACAGCCTTAGACGAACTGAAGATACAAGACTTTAAATCTCTCAAGATCTGATTAAACAACTCCACAAACAGCATCACCAGCTTCAGTTATTACTAACCAGATTTACTTTATTTCTGTTAAGCGTCTACAGAAGATCTTACTGAGAATTAATAGAGGATTAGATGTTGACGTCTTATTGAAAATGTTATTTAAAGTCAGAGTTTGTTTTAGTTTACGGTGGGAGCACTGAATGTGTTTTTGTGCTGGTGTGAAGTATGTCACCATTGTTGTGATTCATACACTTAATGTTGATGTCAGTGAGTGTATTAATGACGCAAAACATTATTTAAACAAATAGTTAACAAAGACCATATTTATACACTCCCAAGCATCAACATTCAGCATCTGAATTGCAATAAGAGCATTACAAGGTTTTCACAATGTTTGAGCTACTTAAACCACTTTAATGCAATGCATGGTGAGCTGATTTATCGACACAGAAATGTTTTCTGAAAACACCTGCAATTGTTGCAAAAGAAGCATTTCGATAAAAGTCAAGGGTCAAGAGCCCAACTAAATCAAACACTGATCTCCATGATGGTGATGTCAAACAATTTCAATAAGACGTCAACATCTAAACCTCAGTTTATTCTCAATAGGGACTTTTATTGAATGTTTCAGGGACGCCATATTAACCTTTAAATAACATTCTACTAACATTAAGGAAACTGGACATTTTTATGTTCTTGGAATGTTACAAATCAATGTTCCTAGAATGTTGCATTTTAAATCAAAATTAAGTTGAAAGAACGTTTGAAGAACATCATAACTTTTAAAAACTTTAATTGTTATGTTCCTAGAACCAACACTGAATATTTGGGGAATGTTCTTGTAACAAAATTCCTGTTAGGCGGGGAGGTGTTTTGCTAGTGGAACATGTTCATAGTTTGTGTTGAACTGCACCTGTTATGGCTCTGATAAATCTCCAGTGTGAACTTATTGACAACAACTTTGCAAAACCGAGAGGAGAAGTCAAAGATGAGAAACAAAAGTCTGAAGCTGAAGAGGGAGGGTGTATGGACCTCTTTTATATCACGAAAATAACCAGATGTGCCTTGCAGTCCAGTTTTGCTTTCTCTTTCTGAAGGCCAAAACGTTTTATGACTGCCAATACTTGGAATTAAGTTCCCTATATGGAACATGTTCAGTTGAATACATGGTCACAAATACATACAGAGCATGTGCTTTTCTTTAAAAACCAGACATAGCAAAAGAATAAATAACTGAAGGTAACAGACATTTTGGAACAAATACACTGTCTAAGCTATCTTCCATCACGTGGCTGCAGTGGTCTACAGAGACCTCTGGAAGGAAACTATTATTGAAGCAAGGTACATTTGAACACGTAGCAGTTTAACACGTGGCAGAAGTCAGAATGTGATACACCAACATGTAACTTGAAAATGTAAAGTACAATAATAAGTCAACAGGCGTCCCAAATTCGAATCCTGACTCCCGTCTCTCATCGCTCTTTCACTTCCGGTCAGTTATGATCAGCACTATAGTCATAAAAAAGGCGAAAATACCAAAAATAAACAAATGCATAAAAATATTAAAACCTTTTTTTACATTTTAATTTTAATGTTATTTTGAAAAATAAATGCAGAATCCAAAATTTTTATAAATGTGTACCTATATTAAGAATATTTTAACTGGATAGTTTTTTAAAGCTCTGCTGGTCCTGCATGCAGTGCATCTGTGCCTTCACAGTCCCCTGCTGTCACCGGTTTGAGCTTCGTGTCTGATCTTGCTGTTCCTCAGCGCAGGAATGTGACACCTGTAGGCGGATGTTTGTGGACCTGGTGGGTGGAGCGTAAGTGTGTCATCTTACTATTTCCTGAAGTCTTCAGAGGAATTGTCAGCGACCCTGACAGAAAAAAGCCTCACTGTCAGACAGAAACCTCTCCTCACTCGTCCAACATGGTAAGAGACGTCTCTCTTGTAAACTGTGTCTTGTAGCAGATAGTTGTAACATGTGCTCTTTGTCTGAGTGTGTGTTTAAGTCTGTTGGTCGTATGAGTGAATGGCTGGCTGTGTGTGTTTGTGTGATTGTTCACATGAGTGGTCAGTCTGGTTCACTGCATGCTGTTTCGTGTTTGAGGTCATGGTTGATGTAAATGTTGGTGGGATTTCTTCTGCCTGTTTTAATGAAAGCACATTCTTATTCCCTTCACGTGACAGCAGCTTCAAACCAGTTTGTCTTCTTTTCAGCTTTTCAGACTACCTAAAATGTCCCTTTACACAACCACAAATTAACTCTCCAAACACACACACACACACACAGAGAGAGAGACGGTTTGTGTGAGTTACTGTTCAGTATGTGCCATTTCTATTGAATTCTGTGGTTTTAATCCTAAGCTAATAATATTCAGTCTGTTATGTATCCCTTAAACTTTGTCCTCACACGAACCTTGCTTTTTCATGTTTTAATGAAAACATTATTTATCAGTATTTAGAGTAAACATTATTTATATTTAGTAAGCTGTTTTCATCATAGGAATTTTTTTTAGTTGTACTACATTTGGTCTCCAAAATCCAAAATGTAAGCAAAACCTGAGACATACACGTCAGGGTAAAACTGAAACCACCTAAATAAATATATAAATAAACAAGCAAAAGAAATTAAATCCACAATGTGACATTAATGAATCAACTAATCAAATAACTAATTAAATAAACAATCTGAATGAACGAAATAAACTTAATGAAAAAGATACAGACGTATGTAAAACCAAACACATTAAAATTACTAAATAAAAAGAGCAGAAAAATTAATGAAAATATTTGCAAAAACAATAATGGTATATCAATGATGCCAAAACATCAAACACCCTATTCTACAGTAATGCGTGTGTGTGTGTGTGTGTGTGTGTGTGTGTGTGTGTGTGTGTGTGTGTGTGTGTGTGTGTGTCAGCAGCGGTCTTTGGAAACTTGTGGTTTCATCATGAGCAAAATGTGATATGTGGCTTTCCAAAAACTGCTTAATAGTTTTATTGAATATGAAAGCAAAGGGTTTTTTTCCACTGCTGCTCTATAAAAGCATATAAAGTGAGAGAAAAGGCTGCTAGATGAGAATTGTGTGATATCCGCTGCACAAACTTTCACACTTTCTGAGGTTCCTCTCTCTCTCTCTCTCTCTCTCTCTCTCTCGTTCTCTCTCTTGTTCTCTCTCTCTCTCTTGTTCTCTCTCTCTCTCTCTTGTTCTCTCTCTCTCTCTCTCTCTCTCGTTCTCTCTCTTGTTCTCTCTCTCTCTCTTATGTTCTCTCTCTCTCTCTTGTTCTCTCTCTCTCTCTCGTTCTCTCTCTCTCTCTCTTGTTCTCTCTCTCTCTCTCTTGTTCTCTCTCTCTCTCTCTCTTGTTCTCTCTCTCTCTCTCATGTTCTCTCGTTCTCTCTCTTGTTCTCTCTCTCTCTCTCATGTTCTCTCTCTCTCTCTCTCTCTCTCTCGTTCTCTCTCTTGTTCTCTCTCTCTCTCTCTTGTTCTCTCTCTCTCTCTCATGTTCTCTCTCTCTCTCTCGTTCTCTCTCTTGTTCTCTCTCTCTCTCTCATGTTCTCTCTCTCTCTCTCTGCAGGTCTGCAGGACATTGTTTTGGAGGCTTGTGTTTGTGACGCTGATGTTTGATGCTCACAGAGGTAATGTTGATCCAAATCCACATCCACTGCATTCCATATCACTTTTCTGCATTTGTAACAATCTGTTTAGTTCAATGAACGAGTTCGAAGAAACCACTTGAGATTATTCCCAATGCCTCCGCTTCATTGTGTTTACCCAATGTTGAAATGTTAACACAACCCCCACAGATGGAGCATTAGTCCCCCTTTTCCTGTAAAATCCAAAACACACACACACACACACACACACACACACACACAAGTATGTTTTTCACCTAGTGTAGATGTAAATATCATGTATGTTAGGTGCTTTCAAGTGTTGGGGAAAGTAACTTTAAAAAAATAATGCATTATCTGTGTTACTCGCTTAAAATGTAACTAATTCTGTTACTTGGTTATTTTTTATTGAAAGTGATGTGTGACGTTACTTTGGTGTTACTTTTTCTCATCTGGGCTGGTCTTGCTTGTTTGTTTCTAATATAAAAAGTTTTTGGCAAATGTTAAAGCCCTTTCACACCAAAAGTGAAGCGAATAAGCCTCAGGCTGAAGGAAGAGTACATTCACGTCTGTACAGAAGAGGACACAGCTCAAACCATTCTGGAGCACATGATGAATATGAAAAAATTATGTTTATCTTAAGTCATTTATGCTTATTAGTATGGTTGAATTGCAGCAAAGACATTGGTTAATAAAGTTATCTTTACAGATATCTTTACTCCTCCACAAGCTCTGTGTCCCTTCCGTGTATTACAGTAGTACAGACAGAAATAGCAGACTTTCCAGAGTCTATAATCATGTCTTTGGTCTGAGCTATATTTAAGTTATGCACAGAGAAACAAAATCCTCCACCACAGATCCACGAGATGGCTTTTTTAAAAACTTTTATCCTTTTAAAAGCCCTAGTCACTGTAAGAGCATCAATATCAAATGCTGCATTATTTTGAATTAGTAATCGACCGATATAGATTTTTATATAACAGATACCGATACCAATTATTTGCATGTTTATGTGACCGTGTTACTGTTACTGTTATGACGTAAATAAATGACTGAGTGAAGCAAGAACTTACTTCACTTTGGTTTTTCCTCTTTTCAGTTATCTTTCTTTTTTTTAAAGTGTTGAAAATTAGCAGTCTTTCATGTTAAATTTAATCTTCAAATGATATTTATAAAAAGCATCAACAGCAACAACACTCTTAACAATAAGCAAAATAAATGGAGAACATAAATAAATGACAAGAGTCATATCAACCTTAGGTAGGTCAGTAGGTTTATAGGTTTATAGTAGGTTTATAAGCTGTTTAATAGCTACAGAGTCTATGGAATATTGGAATATAGCAAAGTCAAGTCAAGTCACCTTTATTTATATAGCGCTTTAAACAAAATACATTGCGTCAAAGCAACTGAACAACATTCATTAGGAAACAGTGTGTCAATAATGCAAAATGATAGTTAAAGGCAGTTAATAGTCTCCCCTCAGTATTGGCGATTCCCACAAGATGGCAAGTTTATCGGTAAACCCGATATTACAAAACCGATATCCGATTTTGGAAAAATGGTTTACAAATTAGGGAAAATATCGGTAAACCGATATATCGGTTGAACTCTACTTTGAATCACATTTAAAGTTATTGTGAATGGAAAAAACTGTGGAAATCTAGCACTCTCTATGACTGAATGTGAATACCTCTGTGAGGGATGTGTGCGAGCGGCAGTGAAGAGCTGTGTTTGTTCTCCCTGCAGCTGAGAAGTGTATGGAGATGACAGACCTGGACCTGAAGCATTCTCTGACCGGGACGTCTTTGAAAGTGAGGTTACTGCTCTACACTCGGCTCAATGTGTCCTGTGGTCAGCTGCTGTCCCACCAAGAGCCCTTCAGCAACCCTGGCTTCAACCTCAGCTCCCCGAGCACCTTCCTCATCCACGGTTACCGGCCCACCGGCTCGCCCCCCATCTGGCTCACAAAGTTCGTGCAGCTCCTCCTGGAGCGCCACGACATGAACGTCATCGTGGTGGACTGGAACCATGGAGCCACCAACATCAACTACTGGAAAGTGGTGGATAACACACGCAAGGTGGCTGCAAACCTTACAGACCTCATCCAGAAGATGAAGGTAAGAGGAAAACTACTCAGTGCCATCGAGTCACCTTCATCTCAACAGCAGATAGCAGCCTTTGTAGAATATTACAATCAATATAATACATAGAACTATAGATCTACATTAGAGGAAATTATTCTACTGTTATTAATTTGAAGCTTGAAAAACACTCATAAATTAAAGGATTCTGTTCAGGAGCTTGAAATACATACATGATAGCTATTGATCATCCTTCAACAACTCATATCTGTGTCCCTGCAGCACAGAAGCAGTCATCAGTATCACAGATATATTTGTAGCAATAGACAACAATACATTGTTTGGGTCAAAATTATACATTTCTCTTTTATGCCAAAAATAATTAGGATATTAAGTAAAGATCATGTTCCAGGAAGATGTTATGTTAATTTTCTACTGTAAATACATAAAAACTTTATTATTATTGATTAGTAATATGCATTGCTAAGAACTTCATTTGAACAACTTTAAAGATGATTTTCTGAATATTTAGATTTTTTTGCTCCCTCAGATTCCAGATTTTCAAACAGTTGTATCTCAGACGAATACACTGTCCTCCTACAGGGTTACCACTGGTCCTTGAAATCCTTGAAAGTTTGTGAATCTGAACATATTTTTTCAAGGTCCTGGAAAGTATTTGAAAATAAACATAAATTGATGCAGGTCCTTGAAAGTGCTTGAATTTATTTTGTGCAAGAAGTTTTCTTGAAAAAATTCCATATTATTCCCTCTGGTCCGTTACTTTATTTCGCCAACATTTCGTGGCCTGTGCTTATAAGCTTGCTTGATTTACATTAGTTACGTGCATTTACGTGTTAAGTGTTTCCTGCATGAGGTACTTTGTGTTGTACATTGCCATGATGTTAGAGTGACCAGATTTCCTCTTTTTGGACCTAAAAAAATGCATCTGGGCAGGATTTCTGAATCTCCCAAAATGTGGAATTCTGCTTTTTCTTTCTACAGTCGCCAGTGCATTTTTGTATTAGAGCGCTACGAGGTACTGTTTTCTTAATCCCGCTCCCACTGAATTTCTCAGCATTATTTCCCACTCCCGTGATTTTTGTGTCCAATCCCGCCCGCTCCCTGCAAACATCCTAATATTGCATAATTTTCGCGCATCAGGAAGCCTCTATCAACCCCATAGACAGTAAAAGAAATGGACACAGCGACCCCATTGGATTCAACGGAGACAAATGAATTCAATTAGAAGCACGCACTTCCTGGGGGTCGAGCGTACTGCGCAGACTCAAACTGAGCTTGATGACGTAGATGTCACGTGAGCAACCTATAAGTCTTCTAATGGCTGTGCCAAGAGAAATCTGAATCACCCACCAAATCTTGCTGACATTGTTGAATCATTTTGTCCCGTTGCTTTTATGCACTCTCTATGGGTTTCTCCCTTGACGTTATGTCTCCACATCCCCCCGATAGCCTCATAGACAGTAAAAGATTGTCTGCGAGCTTCTCCTCCTGTCCATACGGTAATTTCTCTACTGTGCGACAGAGAGTAGCTGGTTATGACGCAATCGTTAGCCTATTTTTACAAAAACTGCTTCTATGGGGCCACAAGGTAAGATACAAGCTAATGGGGCCTTTTATACATTTTCGTGTTTCTTTAAAAATAATTAATGGACAAATGGAGACTTTAAATGCCTCAGATGTAAAGTTATTCGCTGTCAAAGTGAAGCCAAAATGAATGGGAGTCAATGGAATGCTAACAGCAGGATGGGGTCCGCTAGCCAATGGCGGCGCCTGGGGAAACTTCAATAAAATATGAAACCCTGCCCCCCCCATCAATCCGCAGAGTATTTAAATCTCTTTTGAAGTAGCCATCTCTCTCTCGTCATCACGTGATAAGTCAAATCTGATTCCTACTCATGTTGAATGCAGGGTTGCCAAATCCACATTTTTCCTGTGGCTACTTTTAAACTGTTAATGGGTTGATTTTCCCTGTGGGTTAAAGGTTTGAAATGTTGCTTAATTACATTTGACTAAAATGTAAAAAGAAAAACTTAAAAGCATATTCATATATCTTTAAACTTCTGGTTACATGAGCCTAAGCTCTTTTCAATAAAATCCATGCTAAAGTTAATATCAGATCATTTTAGAATACAGGATGTGTTGAATATTCTTCAGGTTTATGCAAAACAGAAATACAACAAATAGAATATCAGATCTCTATCATATGGCCAAAAAGAAAAAGAGCTTTTTGGATAGTTGTGTTTGACACATGAAACCTGCAACAATGTATCGTACAAGATCACACGATGTAACCTCGCTCTCACTTCAAATGTGTATCTACATTAAATCCTTGGATCTGAAGTTAATCAAGGTGTGGTAACCCTGCAAACCATACATCAATGGAAATATTATTTATTCAGCTTTATCATTTTTCAGCTCATATCAGTTCAGTATTAATTAGCGGGTCAACCTTAATTGATGGTTTGGTAGGCAACAATGATTATGGTGTTTTTAATTGAAATTGTAATTAGATGTTGTCAGGAATCTTTATTTATTATTATATATATATATATATGTGTGTGTGTGTGTGTGTGTGTGTGTGTGTGTGTGTGTGTGTGTGTGTGTGTATGTGTGTATGTGTGTATGGATGTGTGTGTGTGTGTGTGTGTGTGTATGGATGTGTGTGTGTGTGTGTGTGTGTGTGTGTGTGTGTGTGTGTGTGTGTGTGTGTATGGATGTGTGTGTGTGTGTGTGTGTGTGTGTGTGTGTGTGTGTGTGTATGGATGTGTGTGTGTGTGTGTGTATGGATGTGTGTGTGTGTGTGTGTGTGTGTATGGATGTGTGTGTGTGTGTGTGTGTATGGATGTGTGTGTGTGTGTGTGTGTGTGTGTGTGTGTGTGTGTGTGTGTGTGTGTGTGTGTGTGTGTGTGTGTGTGTGTGTGTGTGTGTGTATGGATGTGTGTGTGTGTGTGTGTGTGTGTATGGATGTGTGTGTGTGTGTGTATGGATGTGTGTGTGTGTGTGTGTAAGTGTGTGTGTGTGTGTGTGTGTGTGTGTGTGTGGATGTGTGTGTGTGTGTGTGTGTGTGTGTGTGTGTGTGTGTGTGTGTATGGATGTGTGTGTGTGTGTGTGTGTGTGTGTGTATGGATGTGTGTGTGTGTGTGTGTATGGATGTGTGTGTGTGTGTGTGTGTGTGTGTATGGATGTGTGTGTGTGTGTGTGTGTGTGTGTGTGTGTGTGTGTGTGTGTGTGTGTGTGTATTATGTTACAGTTTTTATTTTGTTATTTTAGTACTTCAACTTAAATTAAACTAAATGGAAATGAGGAATGTTGCATGGGCACCTAGCTGAAATAAAATGTTTTTAATATCTTAAGTAATTTTACTTATTTGCAGAGGTGGGTAGAGTACCCAAAAACTGTACTCAAGTAAAAGTAAAAGTACTTCTAGAAATATTTACTCAAGTAAAAGTAAAAGTACTAGTCTTGAATAGTTACTTGAGTAAGAGTAAAAGAGTATCGGATAAAAAATCTACTCAAGTAGTTAGTTACTAGTTACTTTGGGTCATATATACTGAGCCTATTTTTATTTAGATATATAGATAAAATGTATGTAATGTATGTGTGCGTGTATAAATGTATATATTTCATCAGCCTTTACTCCAATTTATGTAATTTATTATAAAACCCTGTCTGTTTACTTAAGTAACAGATATAGGTGTCATGCCATAACATATTTTTAATACGACTGACTTTATATTAAATGTGAATTTAACATTGAAAGTTAATGTGATATAAATATTGCTACTAATCTTTCATTGTTCAGAAAGAGAGCAAATAACATTTACATTATTAAAGATCATTTTCACTGACAGTCTAGATTTCAATCACTCTCAGAAACTCCCATTAAAATCACTGAAACTGTTAACACTGTGAAATCAATATCTTAATTAAAGATTCGTACACACATCTGCACTTTGTTGTTCCTGCGAGAGAATTCGCCAGAAAGAGGTATTCAGTCAGCGAGCGAGTGAAGGAAGCACCGGCATTTTAGCGATGACTCATCTGAACGCCTCTGATTGGCCAATGCTTTAATAAGCTCAAAAGAATCATGTGTGATTGGTTATAATGCGCAGCGCTGTATAAACGCATCTATCTCTGGCTCAGCGCCAGCAAGCGATCACAGATCTGATTTTAGCAGCTGATAATATGACTCGCTGAACGTACTCCCGCTGGTGTGATTGTATTAAAATTAATTAAATCTTAATCGGCTATTTTTTGTCTTTTGGAAGCTGCATTTAACTTGACTCCCCTCTGTTATAAGCCACACACGTACAACAAACTAATGTCACAGTGGTATCGTGTACTGTAATCGAATGTAGCCCAAGTTATTACCTGTTAAACAGTAGACAGCACACGCGGTGTTCATCTAATAAGGATCTCCATCGCTAGCAAATAATATCCTTTGCAGATTTGCTTTCAATTCAGTGCA